>NC_087212.1:21143982-21178982 GCF_015104395.2 Macrobrachium nipponense | reverse complement strand
TAACGCCGAAAGACCTTTGGTTCGAACACTGCCGGCAAGATGATTTATTTAAGACCTACGCCTGTTCATTCTAACATCAGTAGACCTCTGAAGCTTAATCCACTGAACGATGTTCATGTGGTGATCACTACATGGATTCATTAAAATTCAGTGGGGCAGCGACAACACCAAAAATATCTTGATCAGCTAAACTTTTTTGGTCTACTGAAACAACTAAAACTCTCCAAGTGAACAAACAATGTTGGCACCAGAAAACAGCCAAACTGAATGACCTTTATCCCTCAGTCCCTGATTGACAGGATAATGCCGGAGTCCTTTCTATTTCAAGAGGATGAAATATGCAACTAGCCTTAGGGAGGGAGGGGAAGAGTTTGAGGTGCCTCATACTTAGAGGATGATTGACTGGCCCTGGATTGAGTTCGGCTGACATTTAGGATGTCCATATTCTCTATTGGGACGGAATTCGTTAACCTTCACCGCTCTCAGAAGTGTCAGGAGGGAATATTCCACTGCCTCTGCTTAAGTATAGTTTTTGAACAGTTAGAGTGCATCAGAACATTGCAAATCAGGATGTTTGGGCCCTGTAATCAAGAAAAGTGTTATCATACAGCACATTTTGATGCCACCGAATAAAATACAACGACCTTAAAGAAGGATAAGATAAATGTTACACATAAGAATGCAAACGTTTATATAAAGCATAACTACATCACTCAACTTCCTGGAGAACTGTCATCACGTTCTTTACATACGAACGCAGTTCGCGTCGCCCAAAATAAACAATCCCAGGCGTTCCCAAAGTACGGAAGAAAATACAATATTCATAGCAATGACCAATGCGTGATACGCCGCCATCATTCTAATTGGACACCGGGGCACAGTCGGTGAGTGTGACTGTCGTTGACAAAAAGGAACGGCCAAAAAGGACCACTTAACAGGCAACCGCACCCAGACCAGTGTGCACTTTACCGTGCCGTCTTTATGGACGCCTTCTGGGGGTTACCCTCCCCGGCTATGTCATACGTCCGTTAAACAAACGGACAAAAAACTGAATCAATATAATGTATGCGAGTAGCTGATAAGTACATACATACTATCACACACACATACACACACACACACACTTCGACGTGGCTGCCCAAGTAATTATATATATATTTGTATAAATATTTAAATTCATATATATATATATATATATATATATATATATATATATATATTATACATATATATATGTACACATATACATGAGACAACTATAGAAGCAGATTCCTTGTTTATGTCATTTAAAGCTAAAAGATGATATCTAAAACTAACGATAAGAGTGAAAAAAGTGAACAATGTCAACAACAGACCACAATCTCTGCTAAAACATTTCAATAAACACCGACAAGGAAAGGATAGTGAAAATGTCGCCGGGTTTAGGCCTCTCTTCCTCTCTGTATGGATCCCGGGAAGCAATATATCAGACGGTGGGCCATGTCATACAATACGCCATTATAGTCCTCCGTCTTAACACCCCATTAACTCGAATGATAGACTAAAATAAGTCTTTTTCTCCTCCATACTTGAACTCTAAGTTATGTTTTGCTCTTTTTTATTCAACAAATTATAGTCCCCTGACGCCCATTCATCTTGGTAGCCTATATTTGGGTCACATTCAACCCACCCCCATGATGAAACACTTCTCTTTCACAGAGCATCACACAATCACAATCGCCCCTAATCCACCTCAGACATCCCAATCCAGTCTGTCCCGAGCAGGATGTTTTACAAATTTCCTTCTTTCTCCCTCGTCTGTTGCTGCCCTTTCATTCCCGTCCATTTTTCCAAAATGGAAGTGAAGAAAGGTGAGCACCAACACCGCCAAAGGGAAACCTCAGCATCGGGATCAGAAGACAACGACTCTTCCATCTCGCATTATTCCTTCCTCTGGAGGTCTCTTGACATTGCTGCGGACGATCTCGCACGTCAGTCAGTGCCCTGCTCTCTGCGGGGTCCTTATCAGCAAAGCTTTTTTCCTCGTCATGCAACCATAACAACAACCAAATCTCTCTCACTTCTTATCGCGCTTCTCCCACTTTCCATCTATCCCAGCCCCTCCCCCCCAACCCCCCTTGGGGAAACAGACGACTAAGAGACATCCCCGTCATCTAAAACCTTCGGTGCGCCGCTTGTAATTATTGGTTGGCAGATGATAATTCAATTTATGCCTCCGCGGTGATTGGCCGGTACAGGCGAGGCATTACCCCGGTTGCGGGATCTGATTGGTCGGTCGCCAAAAGACCGTTATGCAGGTTCCCATCGTCGCCTTCACAACCGCCAGCCCATCATCGATCATCAGATGCCAAAAAAAGGAAAAAAAAAGAGAGAAAAGAGGTGGTGATTTTCGCCCGTCTTTTGATCAGAAGATGACATTTGCATGTGCAATACCACCGAGCCAGAATAATAAGGTGGCGGTTTGCGTCGTTGGAGGCAATAAGTGATAAAATGACGACACGCGCGATCAAAATAGAACCTGGGATGTTTGGATATATATATATATAGTATATGTACGTGCATATAAGGCAGATGGATGCGAAACTTCCCTTAACTGAAATAACTTTGTCTGCGCTTTGTCTGCCACGAGTGACAGCGATAAAGGTAACGGCTTCGTAAGCCGTAGAAGAATCACCATCAAATATTGCAATAGCGGTAACGGAAGCGGCAGTAACCCAGACAATAACAGGATTCTACTACAGCACTACCAAATAGGAATAGTTTAAGTAAAACTGTCCTTATACAAGTTATGAAAAAAAAAAAAAAAAAAAAACCCGCAAGATTTAAAGTGGACTTGGGGAATAAGGCAATATTTACAAGTTCAAACGGTTCCAAGAAGCGAAAAAAAAGAAAAGAAAAAAAAGGTGGGGGAGCTGACGGTTGCGTAGTAGCATGTAAAGGGGGATGCAAAATATGTTATCGCCCAAACCATCGAGGTACGTTAAGTGCACCTGAGTCTCGATAATGCGATAGATTGGCTAATTAACGTTCGTGGTAACTATTTACTACCCATAAATCTACAATGAAGAGGGTCTAACGTTTCGCGCTCTTGAAGCAATTTTCTTTATGTTGTGATAACGGCTCATTCCCCTTAATACGGGATGTCTAAGCATTACACACACACACACATACGCGCACAGAAACACACAGACTAATATATAAATATATATATGTGTAGTTAATTATATATATAGATATATATATATATATAGATATATATATTATATACATATATATAGATTATATATATCTATATATTCCCAACACAGTTTACAAACATTAATAAAAACCGTATTTATTCCTAACACAGTTTACAAACATTAATAAAACCATATTTACTCCTACCACAGTTTACAAACATTAATAAAAATCCTATATATTCCCGACACAGTTTACAGAAATTAATAAAAACCCTCTGATTGCATTGAAAAATACTGATACTTCAGTTAGATAAACAATATTTTGCCAAGTCCTTATGATTATTAGTATCGTAAATTCTTGGAATTCGACGAGAACGTAACTAAAAGTATAAAAAATTCTCACGATCAACTAAAGTGTATTCTGCTTGTTTTTAAGACTCGGATTATCTCTCATAAGTTCGCCAATTTCCTTTGCACTGAAATATCTCAGAAATTGCAAACCTGTTGGTAAAGGATTTCAATCATCACTACGTCTCGTAAATTCTCAAATCAGTTATTCTTGCATTAGCCAATGTTTCCGGATAATTGAAGGATCTTTCGACATCTCAGCAGAGAAATCCAGGAGAACTATTAACTACTTCATTTTTCTCTAGTAGGCAAGACAGATACGTCATTCCATTTGCGGCCTGCCTCTCTCTCTCTCTCTCTCTCTCTCTCTCTCTCTCTCTCTCTTCTCTCTCTCCTTCCCTCTCTCTCTCTCTCTCTCTCTCTCTCTCTCTCTCTCTCTCTCTCTCTCTCTCTCTCTCTCTCTCGTTCAAAGTGCCCATCACAAGTCTTTCATTTTCGAGTCTTCACCAAAAGTTCCTTGTTTGTCTCCAGTAACAGAGAAAAAGAAACTTTACTTATTTTTTCTGATCGAGTTGGCCTCCTTGTAATGAGATAAAAATGAAGTAACTGAAACTATTCCTTTCCCATCGACAAAATATTATTTGACAACGCTGACCTCAATGATAAAACAGCCAGTGTGTGATTTAGTTCCGAAGCCTCGGACAGCCTGCAGGAAACGTTTACTGGCAAATGGGTCCACCATAGCCTCCGTGATTCCTATTCCCGAGAAACAGATTTAGCCGTAGCTGCCAAGTCCATTGAGTAATAACACATCTCTCTCTCTCTCTCTCTCTCTCTCTCTCTCTCTCTCTCTCTCTCCGGCGTGTCGGGATAGATAAACAGAACTGAATAATGGCAACAAGTACACCGTTCAATATCCGGTTGAACAGCGGTTTCCCCTGAAGGTCCGCAATTCCGTTGGTGATTTCAACAAACAATGATGAAAGCAAAGTGGCTGTTTCGGCCACCTATTCCAAAAGCAAACGTTTTGTTATTCCCCAAAAAGACTACAGGCACATACTATATTATCTGTTATTGGCAAATGTATCCTATACACGTATATATATGACTGGTTGCTGGAACTGCTGATAGAACGCCTCCCAGCGTTTAATTTCCGGCGTCTCCTCTAACACACAAACACACACAAGGGGCAGAGAGAGAGAGAGAGAGAGAGAGAGAGAGAGAGAGAGAGAGAGACTTGTGATAGCTACATTGTAGTTTCTCCCGAAATACTCCACGCTACTCCGTGGTCCTTGAACCAAGTCTTAAACAAAAGGAGGCAAAATCAAGGATGCGTAAATGAAGATAAAACGTTTCGAGAGCGCGTTGCCATATCGGGTGTCGGTTTCTGACATATGAATGGAACACTTATCAAACAGCTTCCAAGCTCTCTCTCTCTCTCTCTCTCTCTCTCTCTCTCTCTCTCTCTCTCTCTCTCTCTCTCTCTCAGTTTCCAAAGAAGTATCTATAGCCGGTCCCTCCTTTTTCTTTTGTAGGGAAGATAGGTAAATCATTCCCTTCGCCGTCAACCCACCCCCTTCTCTCTCTCTCTCTCTCTCTCTCTCTCTCTCTCTCTCATCTCGAAGTGGCCATCACAAGTCTCTCTCATTTTCGAGTCTTCATCGCAAGTTCCCTTTGTTATCTTTAGGAACAGAGAAACTCGCAAACTTTCCTCCATCTGTTTAACGCAAGCACCCGTCCCTCTCTCTCTCTCTCTCTCTCTCTCTCTCTCTCTCTCTCTCTCTGATACCTTTGTCCCCTACAGCTTCCACATCATGTTGCCCAATGAGACATCCGAAGCGTTCTCGCAATTGTCTTCGTTAACGACGGTGCTGCTCCAGCTACGAAAATCGACCGAGACTAGAAGTCTGAGACATACATATAATTATAATTAGATAGCAACAGCAAACGTCCGTTGTATGTGGAAAGAATGGGTGACAATGGTGAAAAGTTAAAAAAAAGCCTGGAAGAGAGAGAGAGAAGAGAGAGAGAGAGAGAGAGAGAGAGATGCTACTATTTTGCGAAAGAGATAGAGGGACGGGTGCTTCCGTTAAACAGATGGAGGAAAGTTTGAGAGTGTTTCTGTTGCTGAAGATATCAGAGGGAACTTGCGATGAAGACTCGGAAATGGAAATGAAGGAGACTTGTGGTGATCTGTGCTACCCAGTGTCTTATGATTTTAGTCAATATTCATCATAGTTTTTAGTAACCGCAAATGTGCTATTACTTCCCAAAATAATCTGTTCATTGGCAGTTTCAGAAAAACCTTGAGTCCTACGAATAAAAGTTCATAAGTCAGGTATTGAGTACTTTTATTACAAGAAATTATTTCATAAATTCATTTTTCGAAGTTTTATGCTCAGGCTCCACCTGCTGGTTTTTGCATGTTTAGGAAAACAGAGATTCGTTTTTTTAGGAAGAAAGGATAATTATATTAAATTAAATTTATGTTATGTAAGTTATGTAAGTCACTCTAACCAGAAACGAACTTGTCGATACTTTCACTTCTTACATTTTATTTCACTCTCAACTTTTTACGGCAAATGGAAGACGAACCTAATGAGAGAGAGAGAGGAGAGAGAGAGAAGAGAGAGAGAGAGAGAACAGAAAATATGAAGACAGAGAAATAATGACAGGTGGCTTGGAATCAGATTTACGAGAGAAATGATTTGTGGAAAGGACAAATCACCCACGGGGACAATTATTGGAGACATATTGGCAGGAGAAACCCAAATTTAGTAACTGCACAAAAGCAAAAAGAAGGGACGAGTTACGTTCACTCAATGGGGAAAAAAAAGAAGCTCAAAAGTTTCTTTCTGTCCAATATTTCTAGATACGCGTTAAATATAATAGACAAGCTTTTCCCCGAATTGCTAGAGAGGAATCAGGGCCAAACAGATCTGAAAAGCAGAGTGAATGCTATTCTTATTCCGTCACACAACCGCAAATGAGAGCATCGTCATCCAGCACCAACTTCTACTTCGTCGCCATTTACTCTAAGATATGGCGCCGTTCGCTATCATCACCAGCCCACCTTCACCACCGACTACGTCATCGTCGTTGTTTTCCGCCCTTCGTCATCTTACGTCGTCAACCCCTTCTGCTGCGACTCCTCCATCATGTTGTCCCTCGTCTTTCGTGCGAGGGAGAAAATTGGATGGGAAAGAGCCCAGCTGTAATAATATATTGGACAGCGTGCTAGATGGACCGGAAATGGGCGATAAATGCTTTCGGAAAAGAACAGCGCAAAAGGAAGATAACTGCCGATTCTTGCATGTCTACACGAATAAAGAACATCAACAAGAATCTATAAAACGGTTAAATACAAAAATTCAACAAGGGTAACATTAAAATTATAGACTAACTAACAGAAAAGAAAGACTGACAGCTCAAGATTCACGAGAAGAAAAAAAAATTGAAGAATATAAAAGGTAATAATTTAAAATATATGATCAGAGGAAGAGAATTAATCAGAGAATTTATAATATTTATACACACACACACACACACACACACACATATATATATATATATATATATATATATATATATATATATATATTCGTGCGTACAAAAACTTAAACCATGCAGTTATCGTAAATTCAAAATTAAAATCTCACTAGTTATTTGTGTGTGTGTGAGAGAGAGAGAGAGAGAGAGAGAGAGAGAGAGAGAGAGAGAGAATTACGATTCATTACAGCAAGTGAAACTTTCTGACAAGAAAACTTTGGCTGCTCTCAAAGTTTTTCGTTCTGGGACGTTTTTAACATGAAACGGCCATTCAAGTCGAAGCTCACACACCAAAAACAGCCAATTTGCGCCGCACGGCCACTATCATGGAGTATTAGAATTACCCACGAGATCTTAAGCTCAAGGTTAGTATAAATTTTGTAACATTATATATCTATAAATATACCTAATACGAGGAGCCCATAAAAACGCCAAGATATAAAAAGTAAGTACTGTATTTCAGAGACTGCTGTCTTTCGCTTCAGGTAGGTAATGAATAGGAAAAGTTACAGAAAAGAGATCCATCCACAGGTAGCATGTTTTACTAAGTCACCCCTGCTGATAATTCCTCTTTATTCTTTTAAGCGTTGGTTGAAGAAAGATTTTATCTATGATGTCTGAAACCCAGGTGCCCTTTGAGATGTTCATTACCTGTCTTTGTTTAATCAAGGCTGACTCTATCATCTGGCTTTTGTATCGACATTTGCTGCTATAAATTATACTGACAAATTCAAGTTTATTCTGTGGATATGGTTATTTATATAGTTAAAAATAGCTAAGCTCTGTTGTCCATACCTAACTGATCATTTATGTGGTATTAATCCCCGGGGAAGTAATTCTCCTGTAAAACCGATGTAAGATCGGTCACAGTCCAGGCATGGGATTTCGTATACTCCTGTCTTTGGGGATTTTTCTTTCATCTATATATATATATATATATATATATATATATAATATATATATATATATATATATATATATATATCTATATATATATATATATATATATATATATATATATATGGGTATGTGAATTTGCTCAAGTGATATTAAGGAATTAATTTATCCTCACTGCCAACATTAAGAAATAAGTGCATGTAATCTCATTCATATAAAGTCTACAGTTTACAAGCACTACAGAATTTCCCAGCATGAAACTACCGCATGTCTAATGAGTAATAAGTCAAGAATGTATCATACAAATTCGATTACATCGGAAAATGTACGAAAATATTCAAGAAGACACATTTTGAAACAACAAACACCTGTACAAATGTACTAGTAAGAGAGACGTCTGAAATAAGGTTCCATCCTAGCGGGGCTTTGGTTACCTTGTTGAGGTACGAGTGTAACCATTTTGATTTATGATACGTGATGATATTTAGTTTGATGAACTGTGCATTTTTACCCGTTCTCTCACTACCCTAGACTTTAAGCCACTTTAATCGACGAACCAAATAGTATATCATTCACTGCAAAAGTCAACAAAGCATGCTGGATTTAACGGAACGCTCCCAGATCGTTTCGCCTCTGACCGGGACTCTAATCCGGTATCTCTGTGAGAGAGAGAGAGAGAGAGAGAGAGAGCAACTTTCGGGTTGTAGATATCGACAGAAGAATAATTTTCCTCGACGGTGCATCATCAGCCACATCATCCTATTATTGGTTGAAGTCGTCCCGATGAAGTGGGGCTTGTAAGGTTGGCGTGTAACCTCCTCCTTTCCTAATCAGATCAATGCCAGAGACCAACCCCACCCTCCTCCCTCACCCCCCCACCCCCTACCCCCGCAACGACATCGTCCTATGCTACTCCTACTTCTACTACTATGACTTTCCTCTCGCTAGCCGGGGAAGCTGGAATTAGATGCCGGGTATACGGAGACGGTGGGGGAGGTAGGTAGGGGAAAGGTAGTTCTACCTTGATCGGCAGAGAGCTGCAAGGACACAAAACCTAATCCGATCAATCTTCCAGGAGGAGAAACGTGAGAGACTGTTACCCGCCTTGTCTCTACCGAGCGTAATTGATGCTGCGAAATCGAATTGTAAGGATGCTATATGCTCATGATGCTGCATCCAGTAGGATTTCTTACGGTGTATGCCTACACTCTCTCTCTCTCTCTCTCTCTCTCTCTCTCTCTCTCTCTCTCTCTCTCTCTCTCAGAACCATCTTTCAACTATACATAAAAATACATACAAGCATGAATCTGTGTCTACAAAAACTCGTATGACTGCTCATACCTTTCTTTGGACCAATTGGAGTGTGTGTCATACTTGAGAAAAATAGTTATTTCGACAACAAAATGTTAAGTAGAAATGGGTGTAAATGTCACCATTATTGTGCTAAACCAGTGTATTCTATACAAACGTAGAATTTATAAGGAAACCATAAATCTAAGGCATATTACAACAAATATAATTACATTTCCGAAGCACTCTACAGAATACCATTTTACCATCTGGTAATATGCTCAACTTATTAGCCTGCCTTAACCTTATATAACCAAACATAAATTTGATTCATAGTACGGTTTGCATAAGACACCTGTGCACTGTATACAACGGCCAGGTATTTTATGATGTCCGAACAATGCAGAATTACTTCCTTCTTTGCCAAAAACTGTCAATTACTCTATACAATTTGCAGACATTCTAATTTCACACGTTGCCGGCAAAGTACAATGCTTCCAATAAAGGCAATCACTTTACGGGGGCAATACCCGCATATACTACTCAGTCAATTCAGTGAATAAAGACACCTTTGTCCCTTTTACTTATCATTCCATTGGAATTTGACGTATGGCGAGTTGTCAAAACAAGTCCACACCGAAACATAGTGTGCTACACAATGAAGGAAATGAAGTATCAAAGCGTCATATGAAGAGGACATTGTCGATAATAGAATATAAAATTACACACACACACACACACACACACATACATACATGCATACATACAAAAATACATATACAATATATATGTACATATATAAACATGTGTATAGATGCATATAAATCTTTATATATACGTGTATATATATATATATATATATATATATATATATATATATAATCATATCCCATTAACCTATATTACATAACAGTAAAAAATTGAACCATTCAGATTTACTGGACGGTAGAGCATGAAAAGGAACAATTAAAAGTCAGACCCAAGAAAAACAACAGCAGCAGCAGCAACATCGTAAATATAACGTGAATAGGGTTCAGGACCAATTGATCATCCAGATACCATTGTAATGACGCCAAACTCGATGTGGTTGGGGTGAAGAGACAACCCTTGGGCCATATAATTTGATAACCCTGCAATTCATTTATTGCATGTTATATACTATACTACTCTCATATCAGAAACTAGATATAGTTATATATATATATATATATATAATATATATATATATATATATATATATATATATATATATGTGTGTGTGTGTGTGTGTGTGTGTGTGTGTACTATATTATAAAAGTATACATATTATATATATATACCATTTATATGTGTAGCTAATTTGTGAAAATAGATAAAGCAATCAACCTCAAGTTTCCCTAGCGATTCTTCTACGTCAAATTGAGAACCATCAATAAGTTATTCAAATACAAATTCAAAAACATTATCTCGGACACAAATGGTCATTGTCAAACGTACACATGAGCAAATTCTAGTAAGGCACTGAAAGAAAGGGATACAGTACATGTAAATATAAGTAGGCCTAACCTAGCGATTGAAACACAATCTAATCCTGAAGAATAAAGCGGCTTTTTCTCGGGCACGAGAGGAAGATCGGCGCCAGCGGCCTCTCTTCCTGCCAGCTGCTTCCTCAGCGTCTCTTCCCACCTTGTGTGTGTGCATGGGAAGTCGTATCTAGGAGCCCCGAGGCCGTGGGACCTCCCCGCCTCCTCCTAATTACAATTTACGATAGGTCATAAAAATCTGCCTTTTGGGGTCATAAACTATACGGCCTACATTTACTTAGTGGTTTTGTATTGGTCGGATGTCATTAGGGTGACTTCCAGTCGCTGTAAATCATGGATCGCTACTGCTGGTGCAGTAACCGCCACACTCTTTTCCAGTCACTCCCCTGGAATACACGTTGAAGCACCCCTGGAGTTATGCCACGCCATTGCGTCAAAAAATAAGAGGCGTTTAAATGGGTTCGCCATCTCTGTAGTCACCACCAACGGCCACATAAATTGAATCTCCATAGAATTCTAGAAGACAATCCACGTTCTACTTGGCCTCACTGTAAGCCTAGCACTTTCCAAACCGGTTTCAGGAATCAGGATAAATCTGCATCATTTTGCAGCTTACGAGAAAAATGGGACAGGACGCTTCCAAAATTACCTACACTGGCCTGTCCAACGGGCTGCGAATTGAGAGCCGTCCAGATAGCAAAAATTCATATACACATATGCACACCCATACATAATATGTGTGTGTGTGTGTGTGTGCACGTGCGCGCACGCGTAACCATGAATAAGGTTATAGGGATAAATGGAAACACTGAAGATGGGATGCTGAATGTTAATAAGAATGAAGGAAGTTAATGAAAGAAGTTGCTTCGTACAAATATTTAGGAGTTCCATAAACCAAGCAGTTTTGGAAAGAATAAGAGAAAACACAACTGGTAAAGACAGGGACGCAGTAGGGTTATGGAAAAGACAATGAAGACGTTGGGTGCAAGATAAGGAAGGAGTGAATGGTGCAATGTCTGTACGAGACTTCAATGCACTGCTAATAAACTGTGGAGATATAGTATAAAGTCCCCTACACTTGAGTTCATCCACGAGTCAGCAGTTAAAAGTATGAATTTGGCTGTGACCGTTGTGTTGTGATGCCATCCAGATACACCCAAGCTAGAGGAAACGGATTTGTATGTAGTATGTATGTATATTATATATATATGATAATATATATATATATATATATACATATAACATATAGTATATATATGTGTGTGTGCCTGTGTGTCTGTGTACATTATGCATGCATGTTCTTATGGCTCAGTACTCATTTAATTTTCTTCCAGCGCTAATACACATGTGGCCTGCAAAATACTCTTTATAATCATTGGATCCTTTTACGAGCAGTATACGGTAAATATATACCACATAGCATACTTACATGCGTGTGTAGATATTTATACACGTGTGTGTGTTCGCTCTTAAGTCTGCATTTATACATAAACAGACGTGCCGCAACGTATTATATTGGATCTTGTTTTCTGAAGAAAAGTAAGGCGGGGAGAAAAAAAAAAAAAAAAAATCCTGTGAACTACTGTATTCCACGCCCTTGTTTACTGACACTCGTTGCTTTGAATGACATAACGGTCACTTGGTCTGGTCATTCAAGCGAGCATAACACAGCCAAAAATGATTCCAGGTCATGAAAACACGGCTTGATTGATTTGCCTGGATCATGGGAGTCGCTTCTGGGTAGAAACGAAAAGGTTCTCTGGTGATGGAAATATCCAAGTATTCGTGAAAAGAAAGTTTGGGAGAGCAATTTGGCGGAGGGTTCTTCGCTGCCAAATGAATGGGAAAGAAAGACCGAGACGAGATATATGCACTCCCTTCCACCTCAGCACAGTATCACGATGCAGAGGTTGCGGTCTGTGTGCTCTCCCACCATTGATTCAGTCTAGGCTCACTGTACGGTGTTACCACAAAAGAGGTTTTTTTTTTTAGTCTACTTCTTTTTATTTTAAACATAAATGTGTCTCATATAACTTTATCCTTGTTTTTTTTTAATCGACAAAAAAAAACCCTCCTTCCGCATTAGCTATAATTTATACACACATACACACAAGAGGTTTTTTTTTTAGTCTACTTTTTATTTTAAACATAAATGTGTCACATATAACTCCATCCTTGTTTTGTTTTTTTTAATCGACAAAAAAGCATCATTCCGCAGTACCTGTAATTTATACACACATACACACATCTATGTATGTATAAATTCAAAGAAATATGAAAGAAATCATGATGACCGGTAGCGGGAAACGAACCCGTGGTCACGTCGGCAAAGTGAACTTGTGATTATGGTATCGCGGGTTCATTTCCCGCTACCGGACATCATGATTTCTTTCATCTTTCTTGGAAGTTGGATCTCGAGGCTTTGTAGTGACAAATGTATCCAAAAAATGAGCACAGAATTTGAGATGTTAAGAGGGCATTGTGGCTATTGCATATTATATAATATAGAATTGTTTGTAGACATGTGTGTAGAATCAGGAGAAAAATCTTCCTTGTCAAATGACAACGGACCCCTTTGTCACGACACGAAAATCTCATTAAAAAATTTCAAGCGACCATCTCGGCCAAAAGCAGAAGACCACCTGGAATGTAATGCTCCAGACGGAGGACAACATCTCAACAAACGTCCAGAGACGCATTGAAGGTCTGACGAGATCGCCAATGCCTGTATTATGTGGACCGTTCTTGCAAACAGAGAGGATCGTCGCTAAAGAGTTCAGAAACTTGTCGCTTAAGATTGAGATGGGTTACTGGAACAGGAACACTAACTCGGACGATAACCTGAATAAAAATGAAAATGTAACGTAAAATCAGATGGCCGCTTACGTATCAATATTAGAGATGCAGGATACGATCGCCCATTAAAAAATAAGGTTATCAAATAACAATGACATAGCGAAGTATAAGTGAAGAGACCATTATCAATTCTGACATAACCCGAGATTTTTTTAAAGGCAAAGGTTAATGGAATTAACAGCCTGATGTCCTTTTCTAGCTCCGGGAAGAAGAAAAACACGAAAAATGAACCAAGATGAACCAAGAAGGAAGAAAGTCGGTGCTTATCCTTAATCTAAGGAAGGGGCAGAGCTGCTTCTAAGGAAAAAAAATCTTTAAAAAATGAGGCAGGAAAAGAGTTCCGAAGCTTGTCAGTGGAAGCGACTTCATTCTGGTGTGACAATGAAGTCACTACAAAATAAACATAATGAATTGACAAAACAGATATCGGCGCAAAATCAGTATAATTATAAAAAACGAAAAGTAAAGAAGTTAGGCGAAGAAATCGCGTTTTCTGTACAGCATATAATGTCGTATGAAACTCTAAGCCACTGCCCATGAAACCTTCAGCCATGGCCCGGTGGTGGCCTTTTTTGCTGGCACCTATGCTGGTGCTAGACACACGATCCAGCTTACTTGGGACGCCTGTAAGATTTCCCCCTCACGCATAAGTTGTAAATATTACATTCCTAACTTAACATGAAGTATTCTTCGTATTTAATATTCATACTTAGTACTACTTATAGTAACAACAGGATTAAATAGAAAGGATACAAATTAAACGCATTCATACATTCTAAGTTGTAAGTGGAAACACAAAATAATCGAACAGAAACATAGCCTAAATTCTGTACATAAAATAAATCAAAACATGCTAAAATCTGCAGTCAAATAAATTTAAATAAATACGTAATATTTTATTAAAATTATTTTTATGTACTGTTTAACATGCATTATTCAACATTACATTTTCATTCTAATACATAAATCATAAATATCCTATCCTAAATTTCCTGTATCTTAAACTCAACGCAAAGCACCTTTTCAGTCCTTGGTAGGCTCTTCCATATGGCTTTCCTAACCCCCAACAGCCACAAGAAGGTAGTTTGTAGGTTTACTCCCCAAGTAAGCGATAAAATCAAAACTATGTACCGAGGCTAAAGGGCTGCAATTTGGTAGGTTTGATAATTGGAGGGTGGATGATCAACATAACAATCTGCAGCCCTCTAGCCTCAGTAGTTTTTAAGATCTGAGGGCGGACAGACAAATGGCCATCTCAATAGTTTTCTTTGACGGGAAACTAAAATGATGTAATTAAACAAAAAACAAAAAAAATCTAAAATGGATGAGGACTGACACCAGATGCGACAGAGGACGAAGGGAAGGGGGCCCTCATGAAGGCGTCACTTGATCCTGGAGTATTTCTATTTCTCACTCCATGTGGTGGCAACATTATAAAACACAAATCTTCCTCTTAACTACCGACCCCCATTGTCGTTAACTGCCGCGCAGCCCCATTTCTCGTTAAGGTGGTGCCGTCATTATACACATCTCGCGCTAAGCTTTTTCTTTTATTTCTTTAACCCCACCCACATTAGCACAGCACTTTCGTACTGGCTCTATGGGAAAAGGAGGCAGGGTGTAGAGGTAATTGCCCACGGGGAGTTAACATAAATACTCTTCTGAGAACGATCCTTTGCATTTGGGCTACAAAAGCAGTGGGGAATTGAGCAATTAATATACGGCATTATCTCTCGAAATGTTATGCATACGAGTACGCTTTGATGTACTGGGGTGGGCGAACTAACACCGTCTTTAAACTTGAGTGAATATAAGTACATGCAAACGCATCTATGCTCACACGTATATAAAGACAGACACATACTTACATGTCACATATACAAAGGAACAGACACACATACACCGTGAGAATGCATTATGCAGTCATACAGCTGTGAGCTCTTGATTGCCTGAGCCACCTGCCACACGCTAGATTATCCTCCCAGACGAGGAATACACCGCCTAAGCCTTTCTTCTTCGACTTCTATATTATTCTCCTTCTCTTTCTTTCTTTACCTCTTCATCCCTTGTCCCAAGATTCACCGAATTCCTCTCTGAAGACTCGAATTCCTGCGTCGCCTTCCTCTCCTCTCCTCTCCATTCTTTTGTTCCTGTATGTCTCTCGTCGCAAGCCCTACGAAATTCCCGAGGGGAAAAAATTATTCTTGCATCGTCTTTTCTCTCGGGCGTCTGTCTTCATCTACCTCGCCAACAGCAACATTCTTCTCTTCAAACTCCGCATCATTATCGTTACCATCATCGTCACAACCCTTGCGGTTGCGGGAAAAAAGGAAAGAAAAAAAAGGGGGGTCTGGGGAAGAACGAAAAACTTCCTTTCGGTGTTTCCTGACGAGTAAACGGCCTCTTCTCTGTCGTCGTAATCATCATCATCATCGTCGAAGATAGTCGTTCAGAGACTACTCTCTTTTAACAGCCAAAAGCTGCCAAGTTTAAGGCCATTTAGACTTTCGCCCCTTTTTTTTTTAACTTTCTCATTTCCTGCAAGGCCATCGACAATCAAGCTATGCATTCAAGCCATAAATATTCTGTCATCAATGCGCGCCATTTTTCCAGACTATTTGCTACTTGTCATGGCCGTGCACGCAAATACAAAATAAATTACTGACGATTGCTGCGTGCCACGCTAACTTAATGGCATTCAAAAGTATATGCACGCATTCACATATTTTCTATAGAAAAAAGTAGTTATAGCAGTCTACTGTCTGCTTCTAGAAAATATTTATAAATGTCAATAAATCGCGCTCATCCATAACAATCCTTTTGTAGCAGAATAATTAAAATATCCATAACACGTACATCAGAATCCTAGCGTTCTTCACATGCATAATGATACCGCAATCTGGCATTTCAACTTAGCAAACTATACATTCTCACCATTCAAAACCAACTGAAGTATCATCATAAATTTCCCCCTTCGCCTTTCAGTGCTATTCGTTACCTTCTCATCGATATCTTCGTAGGTGGCCATTAACAACGCAAAGCATGGGTGGCAGGACCCATATGCAACATTACTTGACGGCTGTGTCAGTATAAACATGATAAATGGGGGCATCGCGTGACCTGATGGACCGTTCTTATGCTATAATTCTCTCTCTCTCTCTCTCTCTCTCTCTCTCTCTCTCTCTCTCTCACTGGTCTCGTATTGACTTGGAAGCCCTACTTTAAACAAGCCATGTCAAATACAGAAACTGAAGAAGATACTTGAATTACTATGTTTGCAAGAGAGAATTATTCCGAACATTTTTCTGTTGCAAATCTGTGAATGTGCGGTTTTTTCTTCTTCTTTTAGTCCTTTCTCTCTCTCTCTCTCTCTCTCTCTCTCTCTCTCTCTCTCTCTCTCTCTCATACAAACATACTGGTCACGTATTGCGTAAGTCATATCTTACGTAGGCGCTAAAGAAGGTTCGTGAACTACCATGTCTGCCGAGGAAGAAAATAACCGTGTTTCAGTTGTATATTTATGTATACAGACTCGTGCGTGTGTAGTCCTGAGTATGCAAGGATATAAGAGGCTGAAGTATAGTTCAGCATAAATGTACAGCTTTAGTGTTTAGGTTATTCAGCTTTCAGTAATCAATGTAATAAATGTTTGCTCTCATCTTGCAAAATTCGATTTGGGATAGGCATCAAAATTGTCTCAACAGTGATTATCATACATACATTACACATACACCACACACATATATATATATATAAATATATATATATATATATATATATATATATATGTATATATATATATATATATATATATATATAATATATACATATATATGTGTGTGTGTGTGTGTGTGTGTGTGTGTGTGTGTGTGTGTGTGTGTGTGTGTGTGTGTGTGTGTTTCCATAGACATCAAAAACTAATTCAGAGTAAAACTTGGCCCCAGAAAACGCCACCTGGGGTAAGAAAATAACTGGTCGTGTAGCTATCGACAGGAACGAAAACATATCGGTTAGATTTAAGATTCTAATTTACCACGGTAAAGAAAACAGCAGTCCATTAGGAAGACGCCCAACTTGCAAGTCCTTGCGACCTTTTGTGATTCGATTCACAAAGGAAGGCCTTAAAACTTTCCTGCTTTTAAAACCTGTTGAAAAGCTGGCTTTTATTTACCCTGTTTTGAATTCACCGTAGAATCTCTCAATTACAAATGCGTTTAAGTGT
The DNA here is from genome assembly GCF_015104395.2 of Macrobrachium nipponense. NCBI lineage: Eukaryota > Metazoa > Arthropoda > Malacostraca > Decapoda > Palaemonidae > Macrobrachium > Macrobrachium nipponense. The sequence continues at coordinate 21,161,118 of NC_087212.1, read as the reverse complement.
ATTAAATCCCTGAACAAGTCACTTAGGTAAATGACTTTACCTTCCTCCTTGTTAACATATCTTAAACCCTTTGAAATGGAGTCTACCCGCAAACTCACAGCCCAAGAGAGATGTAATATTCCGTTTTTTTTTTATCCAAAGCCAGATTTTTTTTTTTTTTTTGTTTTTTTTTTTTTTTTGGGGGGGGTGGGGGGGGGATTAAGCCATTACATAAAAGCGGCAAAATGAAAGCTTCATCTACGAGAACAAACAACATCGGCCACTCCTTCTCATAGAAGAAACTGTTGGCAAGCAAGTGGGATGTGGTCCAAGGCGTGTAGTGTCAATGACCCCCCCTAGGAATTTACTAGTTTGTTTCTGTCGAAGATACACTACACCTCCTCAGGAGTTGCACCCCTGGACGGTGACCTTGAGTCTTGGCATAGTGAAGAACGGTTTAAATTACCTTCAAATTCCGATAATCAGATGAAAGGAAACATCTTTGGGAGCACACGTGTTCTGGGGTACGAGAGAGAGAGAGAGAGAGAGAGAGAGAGAGAGAGAGAGAGAGAGAGAGTACGTTTCCGAGGGCATCGTCACAGCAAATCTAAGCTTCATTTCCATCAAATGCCGTCTCGCAGGGTCGAACTGAATAAGAATCGTCTTGTTAGTCGAAAGACGTCCAGTAAACAAAGGCCCGGCAAAGAAATCGAGATACGAAGACCCAGAGGGTCCTCATTCCTGAGGCAGATATTTTGCATTCTTGGGCTTTCTTATATCACGTTCAGGGAACCCATTTCTTCGTAATTGCGACTTTTCTTTGAGTTTTTCTGGGACCCAATTTTTTCGTATTTGTTACTTTTCTTTGAGTTTTTATAGGACCCGATTTTTCCGTAATTGTTACTTTTCTTTGAGTTTTACTGCGACCCATTTTTTCCGTAATTGTTACTTTTTTTGTAGTTTTTCTGGGACCCCATTTCTTCGTAATTGTTATTTTCTTTGAGTTTTTCTGTGACCCATTTTTTTCGTAATTGTGACTTCTGAGTTTTATGGGATCCCATTTGTTCGTAATTGTTACTTTTCTTTGAGTTTTTTTCTGGGGCCCCGTTTTTTCGTAATTGTGACTTTTTTAGTTTTCCTGGGACCCGATTTTTTCGTAATTTCGACCTTTCTTTGAGCTTATCTGTTACCCGATTTTTTTTGTAATTGTTACTTTTCTTTGAATTTATCTGGGAGCCGATTTTTTTTTAATTGTTACTTTTCTTAGAGTTTTTCTGAGACCCGATATTTTCGTAATTGTTACTTTTCGCCGAGTTTTTCTGGGAAGCGATTTTTTCGTAAATGCGACTTTTCTTTGAGTTTTGCTGGACCCAATTTTTTCGCAATTGCGACTTTTCTTTGAGTTTTTCTGGGACTCCATTTTCTCGTAATTGTTACTTTTCTGAGTTTTTCTGGGATCCCATTTTTTATTAATTGTTACTTTTCTTTGAGGTTTTCTGGGACCCATTTTTGAGTAATTGTGACTTTTCTTTGAGTTTTTCTGGGATCCATTTTTTTAATCGTTACTTTTCTTTGAGTATTTTCTATGGGAACCCGTTTTTCAATCGTGACTTTTTTAGTTTTCCTGGGACCCCCTTCTTCTCGTTATTGTTATTTTTCTTTTTTAAGTTTCTTCCGCAATTATAATTTTTCTGGCTGCTTAATATCTTTAGAACTCCCTTTGCGCTGTCCGCTGTTGCTGTTATTATTATTATTAAACTCATTTCTCGTCCATCTTCTTTTTTACCATCACACGCCACTTGAGAGACTTGTCTCTCATTTGTATGCTCCTCACTGAACTTCTTATCTCGGCCGTTATCTTAAGTGGCGGGGCTGTTAATGTCTGGCGGAATTAGCTGATCAATATTTCCCTTCTGGATAAACTTATGAAGATGATGTCGCTCTTTACCGCGGCATAATTATGCTGCAAGTAAGCCCTTCTCTCACTTGCTTGTTACAAGTAAATCTCTCTCTCTCTCTCTCTCTCTCTCTCTCTCTCTCTCTCTCTCTCTCTCTCTCTCTCTCGGGAGGGAGGGGTTCGTGTCTGTATTATTGTTAATGGCGTTAGGAAATAATAATAAAACACCACTACTTTTGTAATCACTATTATTATCTTCAGGTGTGGAAGCACTTCAGCGCTTGTATTGCACATAACACACATACAACGACACTTATTAAAGTCACGAGCGTTACACACACACACACACACATATATATATATATTATATATATATATATATATATATATATATATATATATACCAATTTCAAGTACAGAACCTGATTTCGATTGCCAGTTATACAACTGAAACGACTTCAACTTACATCTCTTGGTAGACACCTGGTCAAAGTCATTGTCTACCGATGTTTATAGACCCGGCAGGAGTTCGAATCCTCGCCTGGGAGGATGCATTGACCATCTATAATTCCCTTAGATGTAAGTTTCTTCCAAGGTTTAATGAACTGGATATTAAACTATATTTGAGTCTTAATATTCGTCAACATAGAAGAGTCATGCGTTTGTGACATAAATTCATATACATCCAATCTATCTATCTCACTATATATTATACATAATATATATATATATATATATATATATTATAATATATATTATTGATATATATATATGTGTATATATAAGATATATTATATATATATATATATAGCAGGAATGAAATAGCAATAGCCATCGTCAGCATCGTTAATTTATTGGCCAAATTTTTCGAAACCACATGTTTCATCTTCAGGCTGTAAGATTACAAAGAATAAAAATTATATTGTAATCTTACAGCCCTGAAGATAAGACAAGTGGTCTCGAAAATTTGGCCAATAAATTAGCGATGCTACGATTGCTGTTTGCTATTTCATTCCTGCTGAATCTGCGGCGGTTCTAGATGCCCCCAAATCTTCAGTATATATATATATATATAGGATATATATATATATATATAGTATATATATATATATATATCTATATATATATTGTGTGTGTGTGCGTGTGTGTATGTGTGTGTGTGTGTGCGTGTTAATATGTATATAGATTAACCATTCGCCAACTTTACTGCCATTATTCCGATCTGTATCTAGAGGACAATTTAAAAACCCAAAACATTTCGCTGGTTCCGACATTGTGAACTAGAAAAAAAAAAAAAAAAAAAAAAAAACTCTGAAGTGAATTCAGCTTACTGGGATTGTTGATGCCGAACCTGATGTACGCCAATCAGTGGTGTTCATTAAGGAATGAACTTTTTAAAACAAAACCAACAGAGAATGGAAATATATCTCTAATGAAAAGCAAACCAGCAGATTCAGCCTGGAAGTTTTTTTCCACTATTGCAGTATACGAGGGGGATTCCTACCACTCCCTCGACAAATCCTAAATTCCCAGTCATTTCACTATAAATTCGTCAGCGATAATTATAAGCAAAGATAAATTCAGAAAAATAATGAGATTCACTCAACATCACTAGTAGAGGTCAAATAAAAAAATATGAAGAGATATAAATCAATGGTAATAATAACAATCTGATTCAATATTCCTTCCTAGTTAATATCGATTTGAAGTTATAAAACCACCAAATTACGAGCTCAGGGAAGTAGCAAATAACCGCCATTACCATTAAAGCAACTGTTAATGGAATGAGTTCCGTGTCATTCCCAGCAAAATACAGTTGCTATGTACATACGGGCAAACACCTCGGAGTGCCACACAAAGGTGTTTCGGGCTGCCATCATTCGTTATATTTTATGATTCGCAATGAGATCTAAATGACGTTTGTACTCAAACACACAAACTTTTATATAAATAAATTCATATATATATATATATATATATATATATATATATATATATATGTATATATATATATATATGAGTGTATGTGTATGTATGATTGGTGTATAATATAGTATATATCTATGATTTATATTATATATTATATATATATATATATATATATACCATCTTGAATTAATAGGTACAAATGCAGAAAATGTTTGAAAGGGCAATATAACGATCGCAATGTACATTATATGCACATGAATAGTTGTGCCGCGTAAATGAAGAGGAAATGGAATTAAATATGTACAAGAAAATATGGTCTACTTGAATAACCATTCTGAGTCAAGATTACTGACCGAAAATCAAATAGTACTATCCATACCTTCTTTAGCCCCTCACTTTTCATCCTCTTCAGCAATGTAACATAATAATTGGGCATATCGCACGACCATGATTTATGGCTCCTGTAGCCTTAATTCATTCTTTCTACGCACAAACAAATAAAAAAAAGGAATACATAAATCACATATCTTCTTCTCACGCCCCGGCTCAACTACAACGCTCGAAAAAATTAATGCTCTTGTTACGCGAACAATTTTTAATCCCTAATCCCCCTCCACTCCTAAACACATGTAACACCCCCACACACCCCCCGGCCCCCACCGCACCATAGATATTGCATTGATACACACCTAAATGGGCGCCACAGTGCAAAGATTAGCTACGGCACAGCACGTGGCCCCAACCCGCGAGGATATCTCCAGGTATACTGTATTGTCGCCCTGAACAAAGCCAATTCGTTGTGCTTACCTGTGTAAATGTAAATGTTTAGGTGTAATTCTTGTTATTTGGAAGAGGAGAAACATTCGTGACGCAATTGTCAAAAAGAGGGAGGGAAGACTTTCAAAAGTAGGAGGTGAAACTTGAGTATATTTCGTTGTCACCAAGGAAACACCACATACGTAGTATACTACTGCTTCCAGCGTCCAGTTCAGGAATATCTTATGCACATACACTCTTTCTTTCTCACCTTTATACTGTACATTTTTCATTTCTGTTCCTTCTTTTGTACGTATGTTAATAGAACACAGCAATATTGATGTGCTATTTACTAAGTCTGTGCTTGAATTTGCTATTACAAATACTCGCAGCAAAATGAATAGATGTTATGAGTTCTCGTCACCCATCTTCAAAAGAAACCAAGACCCATTAAGAACGAGTTTTCCACTGTACTTCAGCGGCAGACAATAACATCCAAAGACCCATTACTTTTTTACGTACTTTTTATGTATTGGTCAACGCGGCTCCCAACCGAGTCCATTCTTCCCCCATTATCAAGCGGTCTCCATCCCCCATAACGAGACCTGTGTGGGATTGAAATTTCTTGGATCACAGAGCCGAGAGAGCTTTCGAGGTCTCTCTGTTGGCAACGAGTCCCCTATGGAAAGCAAATGTAAATTCCATCCGCAATATATGAGAGCAATTTTGTTCGGGCGAAGAACAAATCTTTTGGAGGAAGCCAAACTTCAGGAGTACTTACTCGCAGTAAAAGTTCGGTTCAAATAGAGATGAATTATTATTGGCCAGTGGTTCTCCTCCACCGGGCGTGGGACTCGTGGTGGTGGGTAGATTGCTCACGTGAGGGGTGGCCGTAAAACGGAGCCTCTCCTCAGTCGATGCCAGTCATAAAACTTATCCGGAATTCCAAGTTCTCTTAGTCACATATGGATTACTTTTACGAGGATAATTCGGTGTAGTAATACTTCGGGATCGATCAGTACACGCTCACACACCACGTACAATATATAAAATATATATATATATATATATATATATATATATATATATATATATATATATGTGTGTGGGGGGGTGTTTGTGTGTGTGTGTGTGTGTATATATATATATATATATATATATATATATATATATATATATATAGAGAGAGAGAGAGAGGAGAGAGAGAGAGAGAGAGAGAGAGAGAGAGAGAGAGAAAGGGGGGGGGGGTTATTTTGTATATTAAAAATGGAAGGTACAAAATAAACATTACTGCGGCAAGTTTATAGACTCCTTAATAAAGTAAAAGCAGAAGAATACCTGACGTCATCCTTGCAGTATATCTAAAGACCGAAGTTCCTCACAATGGTAAATACGCTTCATACATGTACACTGCATTTAAGTGCATTTCAATTCCTATATAAGAAAAAAGAACTCATCAATTTAATAATAATCATAATAAAAAGTAGTCTTACTAATGTTGAGGATATTAAAAAAAACAATAAATAGACCCCATATGTTAGGATGATGACAAATAAGAAAATGGGGCCTAAACACAATTCAGAAGGAAAACGGACAGAGCATAAAGGAAAAAATACTAGAAGACCTGAAGGGGATGGAATAGGAAACGAGTGAAACCAAGACAGTTAATAAAAAGATCGTAAAGAGTGAGAAACTTGTTCAACGAATAATGATAGTAAAAACTCTAGTCTTTTTGAGAATGAAGTCTGTAGAATCTGAGGAAATAAATTTTGTATTAAAACGTCATGAATTTCATCATTAAAAAATAAACACGAGAAAAAGCAAATTCATGACGTTATCCTAGCAAACATCATTTCATTTGCCATTTTCCCCATGGGAATAATGACGAATACGATGATCATTAATGTTACTATTGTCATTTTTGTTAGTGACGTCCTCTTTCACATTCAGAGATTCCATCCACATTTACCAACATACGTAGGCTACACTGTTACTAATACAAAGGTGCACATTCAATTAGAATGCATGACAAGAGCAGAGGTCGTTTTGGTGACACATAAAAGAGCAGGGAAGCAGATGCCAATAACTTGACAAATCGATGTACAGTTGCATCACTTATGACGATTGAGGGAGGAGCGGAAGAATCCCAGTCACTTACGAGGTCCATGACATGTGGAAAAGAACAAGGGGCCCCAGCCATCTTAACTTTCGCAGAGTGTCTAACATGCAAAAACGGGATCTATAAACAACTAAACGAGCAAGTAAACACAGCGCTGTAAATAAACAAACCATTGCATAAACACATTACGCATCACCGTGGCTCTCTTAACAGGCAACAGCTGTTTTAAAACAGTCGCTAACTACCACACAGCCGCCATTCCGGACTGTCGCTCACCCATCCCGGCTACAGAGAGGACCAGCTTCAAAAGCCCAGCGAGAGAGAGAGAGAGAGACAGCAAATAACAATGAGGCCATTCAGAGGCCCGAATGGTTTCCATACTCTATTAAAACCCCCATATGGTTTCTAAGCCGGCGCAGACAAAGACGGAACTCGCCCGAGGATGGCTCCGGAAACCGGATACTCTCGCTTTTCGGGCCGAAAGGAATGAAAACAAACAGATTGTTCTCACGGACAGATATTTCGTTACTAAATAAGGAATCTGCTTCTCTCTGTCTCTTCCAACAACAACGACAATCGTCTTCACACTACTTCCAAAAGTACTATCTATGAACAAAACTATACTTATATTTATAAATGTGTACGAATCATCTGGTAGTGAAACAAAACCATTCTTTCAATTTTTAAAAAAGCAAGGACAATACTTAGAAACTACGTCATAGGAAATCATTCACAGGCTACAAGTAAGGCTAATACATGAACGTACTGGCATGAGAGAAAACTGTATTTGAGAGAGGAGAGAGAGAGAGAGAGAGAGAGAGAGAGAGAGAGCAGCCTTGCAGCGTTGTGGCTGCAACGAACAGTGTACTGCGGATTACCATAATCATCTTGCACTGCGTAGCCCGCCAATCCTGGCGATTGACTAATGAAAGGCCCTCATCACGGATTATTGTCATTATCCTTTGACGCTCTGCGCTACTTTGTAATCTCAGCAGTGGGGTTCAAAAACATGTCGGAAAAGAAAACACTCAAATCATAAATATTCACAACTGTCAACGTGTTGACAGAGCTCCCGCATGTTTATACCAAAAGGTTCACCTGGTGGGTTGAATAAAAAGACTCGTGAATATTGTGCGTATGATAGAGAGAGAGAGAGAGAGAGAGAGAGAGAGAGAGAGAGAGAGAGAGAATCTCTACATCTCAGCCGGAGTTTATCAACGGGTAACATTACAAAGCAAACTGGGCTCGACAAGGCTGTTTTCCTTTGTAAGCCTGAGAGAGAGAGAGAGAGAGAGAGAGAGAGAGAGAGAGCACTTCTCCGAAGATGTGAGTCACTGGGTTCCTCAACCAAGATTCTTATCTTTAGCACACCATCATCGCAATCCTCCGATAAAAACAATCGCAAGTCCTCTCCACAAGAGCGTAGTGGAAATACCAAAACCCGTCTTAGGCATACCAAGATACCAACCACTCATGGAACCACCTCTCTCTCTCTCTCTCTCTCTCTCTCTCTCTCTCTCTCTCTCTCTCTCTCAATACAGCCATTTATAACTTTGTTCCCCAAACTCCTCTTGACCTAGTACGTCTGCCACAATGAGAGGAGAGTATTTGACACCAACCGTCAACTGGCGCAGAGAAATAGCAAAACACATCAGAACTACTTTTTTTCTTTTGTCATTTTTTATTTGTGTTCCTCTTTTTTTTCCAGCAACCCATTAGAAGACCCATTAAGTAGACCAAGCGGAAACAAACAAGAGAATTCACCCGCCTCAAAAACCGCAGGACAATAGGTGTCATCCCCCCCACCCCCCCTCCCGTCGCTCCTACCCTAACCCTAGTAGTCCCGACACAATAATGCCCATGCTCTCCCCCAGGTCGTATTTTAAAGTTAAACTCTCGGCACCTCCTCCTTTTCTCCCACATCACTAAATCTCAGTTCTGAAAGGATACGCGAACCAATAAGCAACAAGTATCGTTACGGCTGGAGTGCATCGTTTTCATGATTTTATGGCGGTCACTAATCTCCTCTCGTGAGAGATATGGCAGCCTAAGGATAAATTCAGTAAATCTTCTTTTGATTTTTTAAAAATTACTTCGATTTGCCTGGAGGAGTATTTAACATCTCATTTTTGTTTATTTTTTTTAATGTTTGGTACTCTATCTACTGCTACAATTACTGCTCCTAGCAATTTCTCTTTTAACTACTTTTCCGTCATTTTTATTTCAAATTATTCAGGTAAGCAGTTCCTTTATCTCTCCCTGAAAAGTGGTTCCAGATAACAATAAGAAAAACTTTTTTTTAAGTACTGGATATTATTTTCTTTGTTTGAGGACTTTATTCAAAAAGCTTCGCCTCCATTAACGTTTCCTTACTTTTATAAAAGCTTCAGTATCCTTATACTGCTACGTTTTTTTTGTCTGCTTTTGTGGACTCCTTCTATGACCACAGTTTCCTTCATTTTATGTAAACAAAAACAAAAAACATAAAAAAATAATCCAGTCTTTCTCCCACAATAATATCCCTCCTGCTTTAAACTTCGGTTCATTATTCCCGAAAAAGAACGGTTCCCATTCCTTTTCCTCGTCCCGACAATGTTCCTGTCTCAGACGCAGTAGTTTCTTGAAAAGAAAGTTATTCTTCGGCTCACATTTGTTAGGACGCCAAAAGAGTTCTCATAATACCAAGAGATCTCATCCATTTCTCTCGTACCAAGAAATATGTCTGAAAGTTAACTTTACTTCATTAACTTCTTTTACTTTAAGACTCAGTTTTTTTTATATTCCTGAGTTATTCTGCAGTGCATGCAGCTAATATTATTTGTTGACATCAGTGATAGAAGGAATCATTTTGACACAATTTATTAATATTTCCCATTGGGTGTCTGAAATGTTTTCAAGCAAACAACCCTAGTGATTTACTAACGAAAGTTGCTAAGCACAGAACCCGTGAGCCATTTTTTTCCAATACATCAAAAAAACAAAAAACAACGTTATGTGAAGCCGTAACATCCTATATAGCCCTGTTCTCGCTCTGATGGACAATACAAAGAAAATCAATCTTTCACAAGAAGATGACAACCTACAAATCAAGAATCATGTTAGTGCACGATGACTCCTAATACAAGTTCCCTATTATTATTCCACAATAACTTGAGGACTGACAAGCAAACAATCTCTCCACGTCTCTGCGCGCACGGGAGAGACTCGTCCTTAAAAGAAAATCCATTGCAGATAACCCCACATCCTTCATACCAGTAGGGAGCTCCAAACATTAAGGCTAATCGATTAGGATCCCAAATCATGAGACTACTTAGCACTTTGCTGACTTTGCTACCTCCATGGACTTTCGAGTACGGCAAGTTTAGCATCAAACCACATTACAAATATGTCGATGTATATCGAGGCAAACTCTTTATTACGTGATACAGATTTACTTATTGGAGTTTAACGATATTGTAGACTCGCCACAGCAAAGAAACGCAACTGCGGATACTTAAAAAAAAAAGGATTTTTCAAAGTTAGCATAGGTATTTCACTCTACAAAAATGAAGCTGCCATCTTTTCTTGTAGCAGAGATATTTAGTAGTTTTACGTAATGGCCTCTTCAAACCCTTAGATGTTGTTCTCTCTCCACAAATTGAACGATAATGGATAAGAGCTGATCTTTTATGGGAAAATGGAAAAAAAAATTTCTATAATCTGCTCTTAAACCAAAGAATAATAGATTCTCGGGAAACATAAAGCTTTTTATAGAAGGAGCTTCTCATTGAAATGACATGAAAACTAAAATAAGATAAAAACATTTAAGCTTAAAATGGAAAAAGCAATTAACTGACCTGTTAAATTATTACCATTACTAATAATTAGTTCTGCCAATACTCATCACCATCCTCACTACTTGGATAGTGATAACAGAACACACCCATTTACAAGTGTTAAGATAATTCACCCTTTTACAGGTGTAAGATAATTCACAGTAAAAACAAGTTTAAACCATTCATTACAAAAGTGGAACACCTTTTAGGAAGTGAGGGAACGTTTTCTCTATCTGTATACTGCCTAAAATAAGATACACACGCATCTTTTCTCCAAAAATTTAATGTAAGTTAACTAAGCCACGTTTTAGTCGAAGCTTATAAAAGACAAAAAAAAAAAAATTACATATGTAAATAGCTTTTGTTGCGAGGCCTTGTTGAGCACTGCGTCACTTGACATACAAGAGACAAGTACTGAAATGTTCTCTCAAGCCGAGCAGGTGAATTAGCTCGAATAGCAGGTTTAAGTTGAACCTAAAGAAAGCCAAGGAAAACGAAACCGGTAAAACAAGCAAACAAAAAATTCAATATGAAGAGCAAAAATTCTATTTCACTTGGACACAGAAATCTAATTCCAGGCGATGAGGGGAGAATGTGCAGGGACTAAAATCTATTTTCCTGGAAAGAAGAAAAATGCTGACGCTGGAAACCCTCATCTTACGAGAAGTGGAGCATCCGCGTATAAGCTGATGCAGTCTAGAAACCAGTCAAAATCAAGAACAAGGCCGCAAGAAAAAGTTGTTCATTCATTCAAGACCGGCGGCCATCATCCTTCGTCAAGAACCAAGACACGCTCGGCGATGAGATAACGCTGCCCTTGGTCTTGCAATGATGACTCTGAAGTCCTTAGCTATCTTCCCCAGCAGGTGGACAGCCACACCCAACACTCCTCCGCAAGTACGAGATTCTCCCATTAAGACTTCTACCTATTCTTAAGAACCAGGGCGCTGGTATGACTGCCGATTCAATGGGTGCTCAAAAGATGTCGGAAAATCTTCAACAAGAATGAAATTTAAGGGATAAACAACGTCGAAGGCAGACACAAGTAATGGAATCGTCAGCCCTTACGAAAAAGACTCTTCATTATAAACAATCAGATGTTTATAATGAAGAGTCAGCTATTAGTTCTTGTTTGCCTGAAGAATTTTTCATGATATGAAGAGGCCTCTGGTATGCATTCAACATTACTTAACCCATATGACTTTCAGAGCACTTCGAAGCGACATAAGTACAAGTCTGTTTTTCAAAAGTTCATAATCAAAATTTGTTCCTTACTAAGATTTCATCATTTTATCTAAGGTACTTGGAATGCAGGAATAACTAAAATCTAGTGAAAAAAAATATGTATTTCTATAGTTATTTTTTGTTCAATATTATAAAGGTTCAAAAACATCTCCATCAGACTACTGCGTTCAAAATTTTTTATTTACTTTCCAATAACATCAGCAAAAACTTAGATGACATTGCACAGTTCATTGATCTCCTAAGCTTTTAGATTTTTTTATACATAAAACTGATAAAAATTTGACAGAGAGAGAGAGAGACCTTACCTTACAGACCTTACATCTTGTTCGGGTTGCCCCAGGTCCCTCAGTGTGAGGCACCTCTAATGTCTACCAGAGAGTTGCTAGTACATCTTCCGGTATATTTTGCATCTTCCAATCTTGGATGGTCTGGGATGCAGTTTAGATATTTGTCGAGCTTATTCTTAAACACATCTACGCTCACTCCTGATATATTCCTCAGATGAGCTGGCAACGCATTGAATAGACGCTGCATTATCGATGCTGGTGCGTAGTGGATTAATGTCCTGTGTGCTTTCCTTATTTTTCCTGGTATAGTTTTGGGCACTATTAATCTACCTCTGCTTGCTCTTTCTGATATTTTTAGTTCCATGATATTTTCTGCTATTCCTTCTATCTGTTTCCATGCCTGAATTATCATGTAGCGTTCTCTTCTCCTTTCTAGACTATATAATTTTAAGAATTGTAGTCTTTCCCAGTAGTCTAGGTCCTTAACTTCTTCTATTCTAGCTGTAAAGGACCTTTGTACACTCTCTATTTGTGCAATATCCTTTTGATAGTGTGGGTACCATATCATATTGCAATATTCAAGGGTTGGGACTACGAACATATGTTTTATAAAGCATAATCATGTGTTCAGCTTTTCTTGTTTTTGAAGTGCCGTAACAACATTCCCATTTTTGCTTTACATTTTGCCAACAGAGTTGCTATTTGATCATTGCATAACATGTTCCTATTCATCATCACACCAAGGTCTTTAACTGCTTCCTTATTTGTGATGGTCTCATTATTAGGTCCCTTATATGCATATAGCTTTCTTTCTCTGTCTCCATAATTTATTGATTCAAATTTATCAGAGTTAAATACCATCCTATTTACCTCTGCCCAATCATATACTTTGTTAAGGTCTCTTTGTAGAGCGTTCCTATCTTCATCACAAGTAATTTCTCTACTTATTCTTGTGTCATCTGCGAAACTACTCACTACCGAATCCTTCACATTATTGTCTATGTCTTCAATCATAATAACAAACAGTATTGCAGCTAACACCGTACCTTGCGGCACACCGGATATTACCTTGACTTCATCCGATTTCTCGTCGTTTGCAATAACTATCTGTTTTCTGTTGTGTAAAAATTCTTTTAACCATCTTCCTACTTTATCCACGATATTGTGTTTTCTAATTTTCTTCTTCTAATATATTATGGTCTACTTTATCAAAAGCTTTTGCAAAGTCTAAATAAACCACATCTGTTTCATTTCCGCTTTTCATTTTATATTTTTGAATATGTTCTCACGGTGGACTAACAGTTGGGTTTGTGTACTTTTTCCGGGTACGAAACCATGTTGTCCTTTATTAAACAAATTATTTTTTATTAAATGTTTCATAATATTTTTCTTCATTACCCTTTCATACACTTTCATAATATGTGATGTTAGAACTCACAGGCCTATAATTACTTGCCTCTAGTCTTGATCCACTTTTGAAAGTAGGGGTAATATATGCTAATTTGTGCTCATCATAAATCTTGCCTGTATCTACACTTTGTCTTAATAATATTGCAAGTGGCTTTGCGATAGAATGAACTACTTTCTTTAACAAAATAGCAGGAATTCCATCAGGCCCTGCAGCAGCTCCATTTTAATTTCATTAATAGCCTGCACAATATCAGCTTCATTAATATCTATGTCAGCTAAATATTCACTATTTTCATCCCTTACTTCTATATCATTATCTTCATTATCTATTCTAGGGGTGAATTCTCTCTTATATCGTTCTGCCAGTATGTTGCAAATTTCCTTTTTTTCATTCGTTAATCTCCCTTCAATTCTCAGAGGGCCTATTTCTATTCTTCTTTTATTCATCTTCTTCGCATATGAGTATAATAGCTTGGGGTTTTGCTTGATATTTAATAGGGTTTTTTCTTCCAAGTCCCGTTTTTCATTTTCTTTTAATTGTATAATCTTTTGTTCTGCATTTTCTATCTTACTTTTTAGTTCTATAACTTTCCATGCATTTTTTTTTTCTTTTGCAAGACCTTTTTTCCACTTTCTGATTTTCTGGAACAAGATCCTTCTGTCTCTTGGTATGCATGAATGATGTTTACTTTTCTTCTTCGGTATATATTTTTCCACTATTTTCTCCAATATTTTATATAATATCTCCGTATTTACCCTTATGTCATCACTTACGAAAATGTTATCCCAATCTTTGTTTAATTCTTCATTAATTTCTGACCATTTTATATTTTTACTGTAGAAGTTGTATTTTCCATATCCTTCCCACTTTTTCATTTCTTGCTTATCTCTATTTTCACTTGCTTTGGAATGAACTGTTAATTCTATGACATTATGGTCTGAAATATTCGCATTATAAACTATTATTTTTAAACTTTAACATAATTCATCTCGTTCACAAATACTAGGTCTAAAGTATTTTCCTTTCTTGTTGGCAGGTGATTTATTTGTTGAATGTTGTATTCTAGTAGCATATCTAATAGCTTTTCAAATTGCCTCTTATCTTCTGCACTACTATTACTCTCTTTTTTATATGTATAAGTACAACCACAATCTCCTATTCGTTCTTTTCCATTCTACGAAAGGAAAGGTTGAAGTCACCAGATAGGAGAATAGTCCAGTCCTTGTGATTTCTACATATATCATCCAATTTTTCAATTATTAAGTCAAACTCTTTAGTATTAGGAGGTCATATATTACTATGTTCATCAATTTTTCAGATTCAAATTCTACCGCTATTAGTTCACATTCTGAGTTACTATATTTCTCATATATTTTTCCTCGTTTTTTGTCTTTCCATATATTGCGGTTCCCCCTTGATTCCTATTTTTTCTATCTGATCTATAAGTTTGGAACCCTTTTATTTGATCATCATTCCCAGTCTCTTGGGAAATCCAGGTTTCACTTATATTCATTATATCTATTTTCTTTTCATTTTGGGTTAGTTCTTCTAAGTACTCTATTTTTCTTTTTGAGTTACTCGTAACTAAACCCTGCGCATTCATCACTATGATGGTTTGCGTGATTTTCTCCTTCATTTAATACTGGTAGTAATAAGGATTTTCCCATGTCCTCTTTATTTCCTGTTCTGGTATGTTGTTATCTTTTTTCATTTCCAGAAATTCTGACATTAAAAAATCCAACTTTTCCATAATATTTGATCTTCCCTTCATCATAATTATTCATTTTGTGTCTGAATCTGCAATTTTCTTTTCTCCGTTTCTGCAATATCCTCTTGCATAATAAATACAGTTATTATCTCTTGAGTAGAATTTCGGAGCTGATGCTTTGAAATTTTTTGCTGACACCTCTGCATATCTCATTGGTGGTTTGCTTTTCTCTTTTACCTGATATTCTTGATTTCTCTCTTTATTTGTTTCTTTCTTATTTTGGATTTTATTACTTGGTTGGTTATTTATTTGATTATGATTCATGGCTACAGGGTGCATATATTTGCATTTTTTGTCGAACTTACATCCTTTTCCTTCTTTTAGGTTTTTACATATTTTTGGATGCAGATCTCTGCACATCATCATATACCATCTAAGTATGCACATTTACCATATATTTCATAGTTGTGACATATCTTAGGATGTTTGTAGTAACATCTTTCTCCAAATCTGCAATTCCCTCTTTTCAAAAGGTTGCAGATTTTGTCTTTCTTGTCTATTTTTTCCTCTTTCCCGTCATTGTATAGATCTGGGTAGAGCCTCTTCGGGATTTGCTTTTCTGTTGTCATATCGTAATTTATTTCTTCGTAGGTATGCTGCTTTATTGCCTCATATGTAGTATCAATGAGTATCTCTGCATCCATACTTTTATCTTGTTCTTTGTTTTCCTTATTTTTTTCTGTCATTTCATTTTTGTTTACTTCTCTTCTGTTTTCCTCTTCTTCTTTTTCTTCTTCTTCTTCCTCTTCCTCTTCTTCTTCATCCTCAACTATTTGTACATTCAATCTTGCAGTTCATCTTGAGAGAGAGAGAGAGAGAGAGAGAGAGAGAGAGAGAATCATACGGAAAAAGTTTAGGATGGTACATTGGAGATCTTCCCATACCAATAAAAAAAACAGACATAAATTCCTTGTTCCCATCTCGTAAGGCTTTATAATCCTGTTACTGTTGGATAAACAAAAACCTCTCTCTCTCTCTCTCTCTCTCTCTCTCTCTCTCTCTCTCTCTCTCTCTCTCTCGTTGCATTAAATCGAGAGAGACAGGCAGTAATGGATTCGCTATTCTACAACAGAGAAGAAGCACCACTCCTATTAGCCGATGGCGTTTGACGTCACCGCCATGAATAACGTTGGCCAATTACGTACGTTTTATCTCTTCCGACGGTGTTTGACTCTCGTGATCTGGAGACCTCTCTTTTTTTTGTATGTGCTTCCTGTATCGGTGACTGTGGATAATGACAAAACAATACCATTTACTTAACTTAAAATTCTCTCTCTCTCTCTCTCTCTCTCTCTCTCTCTCTAAACAGTATCTATTTTTCTCCACCCTATTCCGATAAAGCCAAAGGATACCGAAAATCTACCTACCTATCTATCTATCTATCTATCTATCTATCTATATATATATATATATATATATCATTATAATATATATATAGATAGATAGATAGATTAGAATAGATTTAGATAGAATAGAATAAGATAGATAGATAGATAGATAGATAGATAGACAGGTGTTCTTACAAATTCCGCTGCGTTCCCATCTCATTTCCTGTTCCTGAATAATCACCATTTATCATTTTCACAGATGAAATAACAACCATTAAGGTGCTCGGAGGAGAAAGCATGTGCTGGCATAAGGCCAGCTAACTACGTCTACCTACAAAACAACAACATTTCAAGCGACTAACCTCATTTCTCCCTTGAGCCTCATCGCTTCGGAGAGAGGTGGATGGACCACAGACCACAACAATAAGGTAGAAGAGGAGTAGAAAAAGAGTCAGGAAATTGGGTCTGAGATATATGAGAACAACAAATAAACAAAGAGATATATGAAAAGAGCACGACAGACCTAGTTTGACCGAGAATGCTGCTACGAAAAGGCAGCTTTTATCCCCAAATTCATTGCTCAGTGAGACAGCAACATTCAA
>NC_087212.1:21118982-21138982 GCF_015104395.2 Macrobrachium nipponense | reverse complement strand
ATCCTTCCCTTTTTGAATCTGAAATGACGGAAATCTAAGCCTAACTTGGCCATGATTTTTTTCATCTATTTTTATGAATGGCGAAACGACCACTGGGGGTGGGGGGCGGAGGGGGGGGGAGGGGGGGGGACGATATTCGGGAGATGGTTTATCATTACGTTATACATAAAATAGATGTATGTAATTTACAATATATTACATGTACATCTGGTGTACCGTTTCTGTAATGGAACCGCAAAAGAAAAAAAAAACGAATTAATTGTGCGGATATGAAACTCGCCACGCCGCCACATTTGCGATATGAAATTGAACGAATTATAATAAATTACATGAGAAACGTTTGCATGATGGACTCGGGCCTCATCTGAAAGTCATAAAACAAGTTTAATAAGGAGGGAAAAATGCTGCTCGCTGAATAACACCTTTGCTAAATAGCTCGACTCCAGCAATATCTGCCTCATTAAGGCGATACAATACCAAGCGCAGAATTCATCCCGGGCCGCTAGATGGCTCTGCGGATTAAAATGGATTCATATTGGGTCAATTTTTTACCCAGGACGGCTTCAACTGGCTTTTTTACAACTTTTTAGGTTCTCTTTCCGTTAAGTCTAAAGTTAATATATTATATATATATATATATATATATATATATATGTATGTATATGTGTGTGAGTGTGTGTGCGTGTGTGTGCGTGTCTCCATAATCAGCTGTTTTCCTTAGTAAGGAATGGCTTACGGAAAGAAGAACACGACATAGGTCACGGCCATAAGCATCCCTTATTTGCTGAAGAAAAATCAGACATTACCATTTTAACGTGGCCAGTATACACAAATTAACCACTTTATAAATGGCTGCTACAGACTGGGCACGAGGATATAGTGTCTGGATACTGCTGCCTTTAGCAGTGCCAGACATACTACGTTCCCAGACGGAGTAGCGTCTCGTGGCGTGTTGTAGACCCTATGGTACAAGAAAATGTGCCCTTAATTACTGGGTGTCTTAAGGACGCTTAGGGGCAACGGTAATCGTACTCTGTCACTCCTTCTCCTGCGTGGTGTGAAAATTACCTGATGCCCAAGGCATGGTTAGCAGTCCAATACGTAGGCAGACAGACAGACAGACAGAATAAGCAATATATATGTGTATGCATGCATTAAGCTACACATGTCCTATAATATCCAATTCGCTCTACCTCGGAATTAATATATTTTAATATATGTTAACCGAAGGGGAATTTTTAGTTGATAATTGATAATTTCGTCGTGTCGTGGGTTCGAACCAGCGCCCAGCGGACTGAGGAGAAATCAGGACTTCAATCCTGATTTTTCCTCAGCCCTCTGGGCGCTGGTTCGAACCCACGACAGGACGAAATTAATATCAACTAAAAATATTACCCTTTGGTTAACATATACCTATCAAAATATATTAATTCCGAGGTAGAGCGAATTGGATATTGAAGGACATTTGTAGCTTAATGCATTTACATGAATCACAGTCATGTGATATTATTATATATCATATATCTATAGTATATATATATATATAATATATCATATATATATATATATATATATATATATATATATATATATATATATAAATACTATATGTGTGTGTGAGACTGTATTCATGTACGTGTCGGTGCGTTTGTGTATGTACTTGCAAATGCCAAAATTGTAGCCACACATACAGATCTTCTAATAAAAATTCTGAAATGCTAGAGCGAAAAAATGCTGCCTGGCATTAGTCGGCCAATCCAACCCGGACAATAGCAATTGCGGCATGTAAAGTTGGAACTCGTGGCATCCCTTTATCCTCAGCTGCCTGGAGAGAAAATAAAAGTTAGAGGAGAAGCGATGTACATGAACTAATCTAAAGTGCTGCCTCTCTCTCTCTTTTTTTTTTTCTTTTTTTACTTAACATGGTTTTCTTTTTTTTATTATTGTTCTGGTCGCGGAACGAAACGGTTACATTTCTTATTTAGATGTAGGGAAGGGTATTTTATTTGAACTCAAACAAGAGTTGGAATAAACACGGTTACATGCATACACATACTGAACATACACATGAATTGTAAACACACATAAACACACACACGCACACATATATAAGTTCATTATATGCATACAAAATATAATGTATGTACGTATGTGTGTATGCGTTTGTGTGTTGTAACAGCCATTTATCTCTTTAGTCCGCGCACACACACACACATACTCACACCACACACACAACACACCAACACACAACACACCACACACACACACACACACATATATAATAATATATATATATATATATATATATATATAAAATTGTAATATATATAGCTACACATATGTGTGTGTGTAAGTATGTACGTATTTGTGTACAATTTTTGGGGCACCTTTCTCGTCTCATTCTGTCAGTTTGATAACAAACATCTAAAGGTTAAGAAAAAAATAGTTCTCTGCGCCTTGTATCCGCATTTAGCCTATCCTTCTTTCATCTAAAATGCGACAAAAAGTAAATACATACGAAGTATTGCTCAGTAGTTAAGCTAAGAGAGAGAGAGAGGAGAGAGAGAGAGAGAGAGAGAGAGAGAGAGAGAGAGAATTCAGCTGATATATCATCATCACACATGTAACCAAGGCTGAGGGAGGGGCCTCCAATACCAGCACTTCACTAATAGACTGAAGATGGGCCGTTTTCCTGATAGGCCTAAACCCTGAACATTTTTCGCTAAGTTATTATCAGCCAACAAAATAATGTACCATTCCTAACAGGATCAAAGAATGCCAGCGCCTAAGAGTTCAATAAACCAATTCTTAGCGATCCCTGACCAACACCTCAGAGTAAACATGGCTGTAACGAGGCAGCATTTTTGTAATGCCAATTAAATGACTTCTCTAGTCGCACCCCCGCCCCCACACCAGCACCCTCTTCCACAACACCCTCCCTTTCCCCTAAGAAAAGTGAAGGGAACCTGTAGTTTTCCTTCTGAAGCCAAGTCGTTACCGCATAGTTAGACTATGAATGTTATTCTTCTGCATTGTGGCAGAATACAGTCGATTCTCTCCTTTATTGCATTGAAATCATATAAGATTTTAGTATCATATGATTCCCCAATATCTTTAAAATATTCGCCTTCTTGCATAATGCCACTGATAATAATCTGAATACCCATCCACCATGCATAATTAGACTTGATATCTACATCAAGGCGAAATCCTCTTAACCAGACTTGTAGTTTATGCAGATTTTAGGAAGGCTTTTTTATTTTTTTTAATTTTTTTTGGTTTTTTTTTTTTTTTTTTTTTTTTTAAAGATAACGGGATGGAATGTTACGTAAATTAAATGGCGCGACCACTGACAGGAGATTTTTATACAAATGCCGTGACGATTTCTTGAGGCAATTTATGTCGGCATTTCCACAAACACTTGGAAAACCTTCCTTTTAAAAGAATGAGAGGAATGTTCACATATATGACTAGGCATAAAGATGGGTGCTGCGCTACAATGACTATATATCATCATAGTTATATTTTTTTTTATTTCTAAACTATACATTACAGGTTATTGTAACAACCAGTTAACAGTCCACTGTACTGTTATGTATGTAAACGATTTACAAAATACTCTGACATATAAAAAAAAGTCAGTAAATAATGCACAAATGAAAGTACAGCCAAGGTCATGAATATTCTAGTTTTCTTAATTGGGTGAAAATGACGACAATCTTCCGTAATACGAATGACAAAGCAGAGAGAGGAGAGAGAGAGGAGAGAGAGAGAGAGAGAGAGAGAGAGTAAACAACCATGCTGAACCGCTGAAGACGCATTTCAAGACAAACTTCCCTCCTCTATTCGTCGGGAGTTCAATTGTTATTGTTGGAAGTCCAAACGTCCGGGATCTGACCCTGCTGAGGTTTAAAAGAAAACAAAAGAAGTTTCTTCAAAGGAATCAGATGACGCACTTCGAGGGACCCGTCGCACGCTCAAGGGAATCGCCCCTGGGCACCAAAACGTTTCCTAAACGTCACTTAAACTGGACATTTTATTAACGTTTCCCAGACTTTCTTGGAATGCATCCTAAATGTTCCTGAAACCCACCCAAAGACTTTTCTTAATTTCAATTAAATATAGAATTTAGACCAAAGGCCAAGCACTGGAACCTATGAGACCATTCAACGCCGAAACGGATATCATAGTAAAAGGTTTGAAAGGTGTATAAGGAGGAAAACTTCGCAGTTGCAATATGAATCAATTGTAAGGAGAGGGTGGAAAGTAAGATGGATGACGAAGAATATGCAAGGATGTACAGTAAAATGAACGAAAGGGGGTTGCAGCTAGTGGCCGAAGACACGGTGCTAAGAACCTTAAGTGATGCCTACAGAGCACTGCATGAGGTTCACTGACGGCACTACCTCCTACGGGAGATGTTTCCTAAACACCCAACCAAGACGTTCTCTTTTAGCTACCCCTAAACACCATGAAATTCCACACCAAAACGTTTCTTAAGTATTTCCTAAGTATCTCCTAAACGTTACTGATCTCCACCTCTCGCATTACCGTGGCAAATAGATGTTAACGAGGTCAGTTCACCGAAGTTCATTATGTCCCAAAAGCCCTTGGTATGCTCTCCTCAAGCACTGAAGGCAACTTATGACTCATCCCAGGGTATTAAGGGTGCAGGACTTTATCCTGTTAGAGCACCAATTTTTATATCAAATGGTCTTGTAATAGGATATGAGAGAGAGAGAGAGAGAGAGAGAGAGAGAGAGAGAGAGAGAGAGAGAGAGAGGAAGAGACGAGAGAGAGAGAGAGAGAGAGAGAGAGAGAAGTAATCGGGAACTCTAGTTTTTATGCAGTTCACACTACCATAACAGAGAGAGAGAGAGACAGAGAGAGAGAGATGGGGAAGCAGTGTTTTGAAACTCTAGTTTTTATGTTAACGAGTTCACACTACCATGAGAGAGAGAGAGAGAGAGAGAGAGAGAGAGAGAGAGAGAGAGAGCAAAATACAAACAAGGAAGGGCGTCACATTGACACTTCCCGAATCATCAACAACATCTCAATCAACAGGTACGACAATGATGGATGGAATCCGTCAGGCGCCAATCCTGTCTCTTTTTCTTTGTTCCTAAATCGATCACCGACGCAGCAGATCAACAACACATTATAAAGTTGTATCTTAAGTCAGTATGAACCTTCATCTGTTCAGATAACAGTTTCAGTTAACATTTTTCATTACGGGTCAGTATGAACATCGATTAAATCAAACGATAATTCCCATGTCATTATAAGTCAGTGTTGACGTGAATCACAACATCTTGATATGGAGATCATTTTATGAACTTTCTAGGAGACAGTTTATACAGCGAATGTGACAGTTGCAGTACAAAATCGTTTTGGCCGTTAACGTCAAGTCTAGGTATTTGTCCAGATATTCCTAAATGTCATCTGACATTTTTCAACAAATATTCCTTGGTCTGTAAAACCAAAGAACTATAGCTAAACAATAGAGGCAATGCCTAGAATGGAAATAATTGAGGGTTTTTTTTTATGAAGCGCTCAATTTTTATGCAGAAAAGCATAAACACTAAATTGTCTTCAGTTCAGTCCATGAGACTGACAAACATGGCAAACAAAGCAACGCTCGCCCATGACGAGAATAGGCGAAGAGCTAACCACATATTTATAGACAGACGACAATGAGCTGAACGCAGAGCTGCAAAAATGAGCGGGTTTGAAGGCCTTCAAAACCCACAAAAGACAGAGTCGCAGCATTCCAATGAATCCGTCGACCTTGACGCACCTACGCGCCATACATAAGCAAATGCGGCCTACACCTACAAGGAAGTTGCATTTCCGCTTAACGCATACAGATAAGAGCACCTCTCAGATCTACCGGAGAGAGAGAGAGAGAGAGAGAGAGAGAGAGAGAAAAGAGTATCAGATAACGCAAATCATAACGTATTACACTGTAAAAAGACAAGTTCATTAAGCATGACAAATGACCATTATCTTCAAGAAAGGCGATATGACAGAGCGTCCAGTGCTACGGACCTCAACCTTACCCATCAGCTTTTCACTGGAGGAGGAGGAGGAGGAGGAGGAGGAGGATGATAACATGAGAAAAACTGAGAGAAGTGAAAGATTTTTTTAAGGTACAGAGATAACATCAGAGGCTCATTACAGGCAAATGCGTGAGCGATTATAGAGTTACCAGACGATTAATTTTCAACAAACTAAGGAATTCGTGAGACTGCTTTAAAGAGATTCCACCCCGCCCCACCGCACACTGCAGTGCGCGTTTTATCAGTCATATCAAAATAAGGCAATACAGCCATCAATACCTCTTCCTTTCAAAACTCTCGTAGGTAAACTAAATTGCGTATATTTCATCACACACACGCACGTATATATATATATATATATATATATATATATATATATATATATATATATATATATATATATATATATATATATATAGTATATATATATATATTATATATATATATATATATATATATATATATATAGTATATTATGTATATATATATACACACACATATATATATATATATATATATATATATATATATATATATATATATATATATGCAAATAAATTCTTCTGTTAAAACAGGATACGTCTCAAGTATAAAAGGGCCATTAAAACCCTCTGGGTTTTAACGGGCCTTTTATACTTGAGAATACATACTATATATATTAGATAACTATATATATATATAGATATATAGATTATATATATATATATATACTCTTCAGAAAGGAAAACACATGAACAACTAAACTTGACCATGCAAATGAAAAAACCAGCCGCTTGATGCGCGTATCACCTTCATGTTTACGCACTCATCATCACTTGTCAGAGCCTGTGGCTGGAGCTCATAACTCCGGTGAAACCATCTCTTACAAAATATATGGCAAACGTTGATCGCCTTAATGAACCTAAATAAATGGGGGGGGCCGCAACGGATAATGGACCCTCCTTTACCGCAGCTCACTAAGGCAGATAATCACAGCAATTTTCTTAATTAAACAGAGCATAATAACGCGGATTGTAAAATAAACTCCTCGCTTCTAATTACACTCTCAGGAAGAGGAAGCTGACGCGGGGGGTGGGCGGGGTCGGGGTGGGGGGGGGGGGGAGAGGAGGAAAGCAGGAAGTTTTGTAACTTAAGATAAGGATATTATTTTAAGATGAAGTTTTTACCATCATTTTCTACATCGAGATTAGGATGATCTGGTATGATACTGATTACATCTAGCCAAGTTTACAAACAAGACCACAGACAAGAGAGAGAGAGAGAGAGAGAGAGAGAGAGAGAGAAATAGAAGCCATGGCCAGGTTTTAGGGCGGTAAAGTTAGGGTGCTTACGTAACTCTTATTCACGGGGGAAAAAAAAAGGAAACGATTTTTAATTCATTCGCCTGGAAAATGTAAATGATAAAAAAAAGACAGTAAATGAAAGCATAAATGAACTAAATGAGATCATTAATCAAAGTTGGAATAACAGTTATTCATGAATAACGCAATTCATAAATAACCCCGTAAGCCGTTATGAGAGCATTATACTGGAGTCGGAATCCTCTATTCAGTGGGATTTTATGAAATGGGACAATGCTGAATCCGATTCATCCCTTGACGTTCCCGGTGGGACCTGCATGGGGGGGGGGGGGGGGGGGGAGGGGGGGGTGATAAGAGCTATATTGTGCTTCTACTCTATTGTTGGCATCTTTTAAACAAAAAAAAAAATCTCAGTTCTGTCATGTAAAAACAAATCAATTTTATTCCATAATAATCATTCATAGAAGATAGACAGAAAATAGGATTTAGACCAAAGGTCAAGCACTGGGATCTATGAGGTCATTCTGCGCTGAAACGGAAATGAACAGTTAAAAGGACTGAAAGGCGTAATGGGAACAAAACTTCGCAGTTGCATTATGAATCAATTGTCAGGAGAGGGTAGAAGTAAGATGGAAGAAAGAGAATATGAACGGCGGCACAGTGAAATAAATAAAAGGGGCTGCAGCTAGGGGCCGAAGGACGCTGCAAAGAACCTTGAATAATGCTTACAGTGCACCGCGTGAGGTGCACTGATGGAACTATTCCCCTGCTAGGAATAATCATTAATAAAAAAAATTTAGAAAAAATAATAAAACTGAAAAACATCGCAAACAGCACCTACACAAACGCAAATAATAATAATAAAGAAAAAACAAACAGAAAAAATACCCTTAGGACCAAGAGAAAAACAAGGGAAAGATTCAATTTGTAAGCTAGACCAGGCAGATCCACAAACGGCCAAGATATCCACAGAAGACCAAAGCACAGCTTTTCAAGAGCCACGTAATGGCTTAAACAAGAAACAACGATGGTGGCCGGCCCTTTTCCTGTCCTGAAATGAAGACGAAAAAGGAGAGAGATGAGAGAGGAAAAGGAGAGGAGAGAAGAGAGCGAGAGAGAGAGAGAAAGATGAGAGAGAGCTTGGACGTTAAATGGATGAATGTGAGGGCGTCCGTAACTGTTATTTTAATCAGGACGCCCATTGTTTGCCAGTGGGCGGAGGACAGATAAAATGAAATAACAGACTCAGTGCGACTGCGGGCGATAATTATGATGGGTTATTGCAATCAGAGGCGAACCTTAAAAAAAAAAAAAAAGTACAACGGGGTGGGGGCGGGGGGGTGTGGGGGGGGGGGCGGGGGGGGGGGGGGGGGGGGGGGGGGGGGGGGGAGGGGGGGGGGGGGGGGGGGGGGGGGGGGGGGGGGGGGGGGGGGGGGGGGGGGGGGGGGGGGGGGGGGGGGGGGGGGGGGGGGGGGGGGGGGGGGGGGGGGGGGGGGGGGGGGGCCTGCGATCCTCGCTAAAATAGGATCCCGAGAGAAACGAAGACTGACGCTTCCTGGCAAAAGGAAGGATCCCTTCGCCTTCCTAATTCACTTCATAGGACTCCCAGTACCGGACCCCATCAAGCTTCAGTCCTACCCATCACTGCTATGGCCCTCCCACCGCTCTGAAAGGGAGAATTTTATCCCTACCGTCCATCTGCATAAGGAAAGATAGGTTGGGGTAGGAGGGGTTAGGGGGGAGTATGGGTGGGGCCATGCAACTAAGCGCTTTTGATAAGGTGCTTAAATCTGCTCATTCCATCCCATTCTTCTCCATTATTGCTACCTCATGAACATCCTGCTTTTATGTTCTTGTCCACAGCTATTCTTGCTCCAGTCATATTCTCTACTAGTGCTCGTGATCGAGGGTTGAGATGAGAAAGAGCTAAATTAGTAACAAGCAAACAATTGAGCAAAATGGACACTTAAATATCATTCAAATGTTACAAAGGAATAAAACAAAACAGGAACTACCTTTAATTCGAAATTTATTCTGACATTTCAGAGGAAGCGACTTAAATTTGTCAATACAATGTTTTTAGATAATTTTTTTTTTTTTTTTTTTTTTTTTTTGCAGAGCGAGAGAGAGAGAGAGAGGAGAGACCACGAGGAGAGATGCGAGAGGAGAAGAGAGAAACCACCTCATGTTTTAAAACACTCTTTATTTTCATTTTCCTTTTCTTTCATTACATTGCTATAATGCAATTCCATTATACTTCGCTTACACAGATAATGAAAACAAACATCGCCGGCGTACCTTATCAATCCAGGTGACTCCGAGACAATTTGCCCTAAAATACGACGTCCATTTTGACCGCAGAAGTTGCTGACTTTAGCCTGGCCAGTTAGATGATAAGGCTCACATTACAGGCAGGGCTCCAATGGGAATTATGGGGGTTGCCCCATGGCCGGTAGGGTATGGAATTTTGTTAGGGAAGGGGTTGGGTGGGGCCAGGGGGAATTTTGGACGGGGTGGAAAGGGACGGGGGAAGAATAATGGGGGGCAGAAGTGGGGGCAGGTTTTAAAGGTTTTAAGGTTCATCCTAGCCCTGAAAGTTTAATTGTTTCCTTCTCAGTTGGTATGACTTCCGTGACGGGATCGCGGTCGCGCGCGCGGGTGGGGGATAAAAGAAATTGCTGACGAGAGTTGTATATTTTTAAGTTACGACATCCGGTGGGAGTCGCTGGAGGTGGTCTGGTTGGCGGCGAGGCATTGGGGCTGACGCTAATGCTTCTTGGCACTACCGAGACGAGGCCATATTTTAATCCAATCGCTCACCTGACGAGGCATTTAGGGTCATTCTAGAGGAGGTGAATTATTCTAGAGGCTCCCTCGCGGCGTCGCTTCCCGCCTGCCCTCTCTCCACACTGGATGCAAGCAGGAAAGGTGGCCGTCTCATTTGGAACCCAAATGGATACTGTCATCCATTGTGAATAAAAAGTCACAGACGTGAGATCAAATTAACTGCTTTGAGGAAAATGAAAATATCTGTGCACATTACTTGCATACTTTGTTTACACTTTAACCATGAAATTCGAGCGCCCTGATAAAGTCGGGTGGTCAGGACTTAGTCTGTTTGTCGATCGCTTTATAATGGACGTTAATATCACTTGAAATGTGCCGTAACCACGGTTACCTGGTTCATGTGTTCCAGAGAAATTTTTTCAACAAAATATATTTTACTTTCAAATTGTTCCCTAATTACATTTCAGCAAAAATAAACTGTGCTCGTAAAGATCACAAATTGAAGAAAAAAAATCTTTCGAATACCAAAAGCTCAGCTATGCAGGAAAGTGGACACACTTTAGTGAACAAACGAGTTTGGTTATTAGAGCCAGAAGTGGGAAAACTCTACAGCATAACTTAATCTATATTCACCTTCCCCCACAAACACTGATCAGATTGTTCGTTAGGAAAATACTTACTCTTTTCAACGTCAACCATGAAAATGTTATTCACACATTTAATGCCCAACACCTCATTCGTTTTGAAACGATGTTATGATACAGCAATATTCAAAGATAATATAATGGAGTCAAAGAAAGTAAATAATAGATTCTTTCGACTGTTCTGAATACATAAATTTATGCTACATATATAACTCTGGCAAGTTGGAAGTGGCAGTGATAAAACTTTGCTCTCTTTCATAATATCTTTATTTACATAATACTTGGTTAATACAGACTATTATTTAGGTCTTCCACTTTCTGTAAGAGCTTTGCTTTCCATTTCGAAAGTATGAAGGCCAAAGAGTTGGCTTTAAAGTGAAAATAAATAAAACAAGTAAAAAAATGCGCGATCGATCAAGTTTTCTGTACATCGTATAATCTATCTTTCGGTGGTCTCGCTATAATGCTGTATGAGCCGTGGGCCATGAAACTTTAACCACGGCCCGGTGGTGGCTTGGGCTATATCATTAAAAGACGGACGGTTATGGCTAACTTTAACCTTCAATAATATAAAAAACTACTGAAGCAAGAGGGCTGTAAATTGGAATATGTGATGATTGGAGGGTGGATGCTCCACATACCAATTTGCAGCTCTCTAGCCCTAGTAGTTTTTAAGATCTGAGGGAGGACAGAAAAAGTGCGGACAGAAAAAAGTGCGAACGGACAGACCAAGCCGGCGCAGTAGTTTTCTTTTCGCAAAACTAAAAAGGTTTCTTGTACTATTTTACGACTTAAGAAATCGTTGTATCAATCAAGGTCGTGTGTATCATTTCATAAGTGAGCTGTAATTAATGAGCGTGTGGTTTGCTACATCAATAAGATCTCGATAAGGACATCTATTCACATGAATTATAAGCTAATGAAAATAAAGTCTTGACCGTCAGATAACCTTTCGGGTTTACTGACAACAGATTCAATTTGTGTTAGGCAGACCAACATAAAACACACTCTCATGTATCCATATAATAATAATAATAATAATAATAATAATAATAATAATAATAATAATAATCTCCTCACCATGAACATCAGCATCCTAATTAATGCCATGCACGACGTCTGCGTCTTGTTCATCAATTTCATCACTTGTATATGAACACCAAATATAAAGTCTCCATCGCAGATAGTTCAAACGTTATGGCAAGGGTTAAATATAGCCTCTATCTTGTTTGGTTCAAAAGTTATGGGAGTACAAGAAAAACGTGCACACAATCAATAACGTACATAGCGAGTAACGCACACCCAAAGACAAGCATTTGCGCATCTGCCCGGCCAGGGTTCGAATCCTGGCCGATACCAGATGAACTTATATACAATTCCTTTTAAGTGTAAAAGTTGTTCCCAAGATTCAAGGTAAAGTGAATTCGATGTTAGGGGGTCTTTGAGGCTTAATATTTGAGCGTATATAAAAAGTCACGTGTGAATAATAACATACCAAATACATACACACAAACATATATATATATATATATATATATTATATATATATAGATAGATATATATCATATATATAGATATATACATATATAATTACTAAATATTTGAGTATATAAAAGACACGTGAATTAGCAACATAGTATATATATATATATATATATAATATATATATTA
Organism: Macrobrachium nipponense; assembly: GCF_015104395.2. Taxonomy (NCBI): domain Eukaryota; kingdom Metazoa; phylum Arthropoda; class Malacostraca; order Decapoda; family Palaemonidae; genus Macrobrachium; species Macrobrachium nipponense. The sequence goes on along the minus strand of NC_087212.1, from coordinate 21,126,520 downwards.
TATATATATATTATATATATATAAACACAGACGCAAAGCACGTAACTTGGTGCGCATGTAAATATGAGAGTTATTTTGTGCTGGGCTTTTATCTTCATTTCGGATGCACAAGAGACTTAAAGGGAATGTTGAGTTTCGGTTCTTTTATCTAACCATTTGTCCTCCCTCCTCCCTCCCTCCCTCCCTCTCTCCCTCCCTCTCTCTCTCCCCCGCGGACGCCAGTCGTTTCCTCTCCAGATGCTCGGACTCATTTTCGAACATTCTCCTCCAGGAACCGAATTCTATTTTTGGAAATGATCCTCATTACCGAGTGACATTCTGGCCAAGAAGAAATGACAACCTTCATTTTTTTTTTCCCCCAGATTGATTCACATTCTTCCTGGTTTGCCTTCCTGCGCCGAGCGTGATTCAGTGCTTTCATGCTTTCGAATGTTCGCGAGGAGCGCTCTCTCTCTCTCTCTCTCTCTCTCTCTCTCTCTCTCTCTCTCTGTGCTTTGACTGCTTTTATTTTTTACAAATGTTTCTCTCTCTCTCTCTCTCTTTTTTCTCTCTCTCTCTCTCTGAAAGAACAGCAAAAGAAGAAGCTCTTCGGTTGTGAATGTTCTCTCTCTCTCTCTCTCTCTCTCTCTCTCTCTGAAAGAACAGCAAAAGGAGAAGCTGATCGGTTGCAAGGCAAACAGAACCGCACCGCAGGAGGGTAGAGACCTTGTTAATAATACCCCCATGAAGAAATCATGGCACCTTGTTGTCTCACCTGAGGCTCTCATCATAGGTCACTGCATCTCTTCCTCCTCCTCCTCCTCCTCCTTGAGAGCTCCTTCTATTCCTCAAAGGTTTTCTCTCAAGGCAACTCTGTCCTTCGTCATTACTCAAGGCTCGCTTTCGTAATCGGTTTCAAGTGCTCACAGTCGGTCGGTCGGTGTCTCTCTCTCTCTCTCTCTCTCTCTCTCTCGCTCTCTCTCTCAGCAGAGAATAAAAGTTACAGTTTATTGTCAAAGTGACTGTAAACTGTAACAAATAAGGGAATGGCGCGCAAAGAAACAATAGAAGCTGAATCACACGAGGCGCTTGTGAACATTCGAACTTGCTCACAACAAAAACTTCCCTTCCCCTTTTAAAGCGAATTCTTTTTCGCACTCTGACAGAGATACCCAATCCCCATAAGCAACACCCGCACCCACACACCCGCCTCCCAAGCCTAAAACTCCTTCCTCAGCCCACACCCGCAAGAATAAAAATCATATCTTGTTTTAAGCATTTACCTCCACTTTACACAATCTGCGTCGAATATTTTCCACATTCCCCACCTCCACACACACACACACACACACACACACAGAGGAGGCAAGACGGACAACATGCCCTATCCCTCCTCCTCTTTGGCACGGCTTCTTTAAGGTCGGGGGAGCTTCGTCTGCGCAGAGGTGGAGAGGAACGTGTTTAAACGTGGGCACTCTTCAAGAGATGACGACTGTGAATCACTTTGTAGTGGCAAAGGCCCCCGAGAAAAGTTTAATGGATTCTCTGATATTAGGTGCAGCGAAGAGGATGGTGGAAGGTGCAGGGGGTAGAGGGGGGTAGAGGGGAGCCGGGGGGGCCGGGGGGGAAAGGGGGGGGGTAAAGGGGTACGCAAAGAAGGGAGGGGGAGGAAAGACGTTTAGTTGGAGCGATTTCACCCTGAATGGAGGAACGAACTCATATGAGCAACAGTTAATTCCTTCATATCTTTGTTGACCAAATCGTATGTATATTATATATATAATATATATATATATATATATATATATATATAAAAAAATTAAAAAAAAAAATATATATATATATATATATATATATATATATATATATAAACCTAACTTTTACGACGTTTGCCTCAATCCCTTGAACTCAGCCTTTTCCAAGGATTTTTAAGAAAGAAGAATTAAACCATTTACTGGTTCATTAGTTGAACAACATTTCATGCACTCTTTCACCACAACATCAGGAAGCAATATAAATATAAACATTCGAAATTATTTGTTTTAACGAATAAGAATTTTAGTATTAAAAGAAACGGAGATAAATACTGAACTTATGATCTTATGATTACGTGGTTTTCTAAGTAAAATATTTTACTTCTAGTCATATTTTCTGTTTATTTGCAATAATGAATACACTAAAGATATTAAACGTAACAAGAACAATGATCTGCCTCTTTCCAGAAACATGAAAAATCTTTTTGAAACTCCTACTCAAAAATATTATCGGTTTAATTTAATTTCTGAATTCAACAATCCTCGAATTTCCTCTGGAAAGAAATTTGCCTCAGGGCCAGATTTTCGCTTCATTGCTCGTGACATGAAATATCTTTAAAAAGTACGATTTCAGCGTGAGACGTGTGTTAAAACCCAACTCCCTTGAGAGAGAGAGAGAGAGAGAGAGAGAGAGTCTTTGCATATGATATATACAATCGTTTCTTAAAGCCCACGAGGAAATGAGTAGTATAAAGTACACAGAAGCGTTTCTGTACAGGAACCCCCTGGACATAATTAATATGTCAACAGTAGCAGTGAAGGAACAGGGAAAAATAGCTAAGGGGTATGTAAGGACTGTGAAAAGGGGCGGAGACAGACAGACAGAGAAAGAGTAAGAGAGAGACGGAAACAGGGGAGGGAAACGCGAAGTGTTAGGGGAGAGAGGCGATGACTGAAAGAGTTGTAGGCGGAGGAAGGGCGGAGGTGATTTAGACAATGAAGGGGAAAAGCAAAATGAAGGGCGTCAAAGGCCCCCCGAGTGATGCCCCCGAGGGTGTGATGCTAAAGGACGTGATAAGATGTGAATCAGCGAGAAGATCAACAAAATATAAAGGCGGTAACGTCCCACCCCCCTGGACTGAACGCTCTAAACGCGCGATACTTCGCTGCCGGAGGGGAGTCTCTTAAGCGAGTTAGAATCAAATGATTTCACAATGTTTGCTAAGCTCCTTTCGGAAGTCTGTGAAATCAGTTTTAACGCCCATCTCTAAAGGAAAGTGTGCATACATGATCTGATGAAAACCGAGAACGTTTAATGCAGGAACAGCTCATAACACGAGAGCTGTTCATGAAAAGAATAATAATAATAATAATAATAATAATAATAATAATAATAATAATAATAATAATAATAATGTGACAACAAAGGCTGCTCAAAATGAAAAGTATTTGCCATCTCCTTTGAACAAGTGGCTTCATGAATTTCGGCTTCACAATCATCACTAAACCTGTTCAACTTAACCTCAGCTGCGGAGAGGAGATAATAGTGGACCCAAGAATATACACTTATGGTTCTGGAACTCTCCGAATTCTCGCGTGTTCCCGGAATCAGATGACCTCAATCTCTAGAGGTAAAGATTATATGGATAACTCTTGACTCAGTTCAATTTTCTTTTTTCCTTAAGTCTTCCCTTTGTGGCGCTCGCTACATTTCGTAGATTTTTCCCGTTAGATTTTCCTTTGTTAAAAACTGGTCTGACTTTCTAAGTCTGCATCGACAGAAATGGAAGGAACTACTTCAGGAATGTGTTGAAATAACGTTGGCAATAAATCATTTTCGGGAGAAGCGTTGCGAATTCATCATGTAGAAGAACTTTTAGAGTCTGTCAGTCTCACAGCCGCGTTAGCCTGACAGAGTAGACAGTTCCTTAGCTCATCTTTCATAGGCACCAGCATAGCAAACCAGAACTCCGCGGGCTGAGAATTCTGAATTTGGAAAGTTACTTTCTAGTTTTCCTTTTTCATATTTCTTGCTGTTCTCATGTTAATGGAAAAGTGACACCAGGAACGCATATAAATTTGTGATTCTTTATACACGGATGTATGCAATGACGCGCGACATTTCGACACAAGAAAAATGAGACACACTCTTAACACAACTTTAAACTTCAAAAGGCAAGTCTACGCAACACTTCACAAGCACTAACACTATCACATGTGGTTACAAATGCACAAAAACTTATTTAAAATGTGGAAAAATAGACTGCCTTTATAGTCACACACATACATTATATATACATATACATGTGTGTATAATATACATACATACATATATTATATATATATATACATATATATATATACATATATATATATATATATATATATATATATAATATATATATATATATATATATATATACATATATATAATATATACATTATAGAAGATACATAGATAGAGAGGTTGATTGATTGGGTGTAGAAAAAATCACAGTAAGAGTTAAGATATGAACGCAAGCGAAAATGAGCATGAAAAAATGAACCACAAGTCATATAAAAACCAGATTTAAGAAACGTCGTATCAGTAAGTACTGGAATATCAGAAATCTCCACCAACGTCATAAATCCACAGAGACTGCAGCTGATGTCCTTCATACGCCAAATGACACCTATTCCTGGTATCAGGAACTAAGAAATCGATTGCAAATGATTTAAGCCGCAAGAAAGGAGAAAAACCAAGAAGATGATGCCAGTCACTTAACCTTCAACAGAAGCACGTGAGAGACCAACAATGAATTAAAAATAATTACAAAACGAAAAGAAAAAAAAGAGGATACGAGGGTAAAAAATGAAGAAGAATGGGGTGTGATGAAAGAAGAGAGAGGGGAGATAACCAGGAACAATTAACCAGAGGGGAAACGAAAAAGAAGTATAGCAAAAAAGGGGAAAGTAGACCGCGTAATTACGGTGGCATTGCGCAGAATTACAGAGAGAGCGAAGGCGTCTCTGGTTACAGGGAATTGTCTTTAATAATAGACTTCATCATTACGGAGCGTGTGTTCCTTAAAGGGTTTCTCCTGTAGAGGATGTTACAGGTATTTCTCAAGGCACATCATATTAAGGCATCAGGAGAATTCGCCGTCTCTCTCTCTCTCTCTCTCATACCGCTCAGGTAATTACCGCTTAATCCGAGTAGCTACAAAAAACTAAATTAAGGAGTAATGTTTATAACTAGACTGCGTAATAAAAATCCACAATTATATAGTAAATAAGCTATAGTGCCATGCAAAAGACAAAAACAAAGACTTTCGAACACCTGAACGGTGATCTTCATTAGTATTTAACGTTAACACTAATGAGGATCTCCGTCCAGGTGTTCGAAAGTCTTGGCTTTTGTCTTTTACGTTGTAAAATAGTTTGCTGTATAGTTGTGGATTTTTAACAAAAAGTTTTTTTTTTCACGAGATTGTGAATAAGAATAGCAATGACTAGACTGTCATCTTGTCATCTAGTTCTCCTTTCTGATATTTCATACATTCTGTTTATTTCACTTACATTTTGGTAGAGACCTATATTACAATTCCCACTTTATATAATGAACTGGAACAGGGTGTGCCACCATTTCATCTAGAGTATAAAAGCATCATCAAGTCCCACATATTTTGTACAAGAATATGAACACGCATGTGAATGTGCTTTACAAACATATACGAGCTTGATGACGCGCGCTACGCTGCGCTGGCACTCGGCGCTGCCGTCACGTCTCCTCTACCCTCTCGATCCCCCTACCTACCTCGCCCCCACCCGGGGCGGACAAACAAGAAAGATCCACTCGGATTTTATGAGTATGGAAGATACACAGATAAAGAGATTGATTGATTGATTATGTTTATTAAAACTGGCGTCACAACATCTAGGTTATTGAAAATGTATTCGTCACAAGTCTGAACATAACTACAAACAGTGATTAGTCCAGTTAAAACAGTCATGTGTTTTACAAGAGGAGACGGACTTGATCCCCGGCAGAAGCTGACCGATTTAGGCCACTTCCGTCGAAACCAGTTGTTCTGCTATTGACATAACCAGTCAATGATGCTCCTGGGAGTGATTCACCTGTGCTGGTCGCCGCTATGGTGGTGTAGGGAAAGACAATACTGGCCTTAAGTCACAAGACTTTTTGAGAACCGTGTGTATGTATGTATGTATGTATGTATATACACACATATATATATGCATATATATAAATATATATAATACAACGGACGTGCAAAAGTAACATATCATATCGCATCGAGATACTTTTAAGAAAGAAATACTGCAATGAATAATTTTTTGGTATTTGCTTACAATTTACAAAGGAACTAAATAAGGAAAAGACGATAAACCATAGGAGAGAAAGCTACAAATAAAAAGGAAAGCCAAAAGTAAGAGTTGAAACGGACAAAAGTGAAAGAGAGAGAGAGAGAGAGAGAGAGAGAGAGAGAGAGAGAGAGAGAGAGAGAGAGGCATAAAAAGGTCAGACATGGCGAGACAACGAAATCAGATCGGTACAATAATGTCATTTGCCTTCTGAAACATAGACGAGATCTTTGTGCGTCACACACCCGTTCCGTAAGAGAAAGATCGTCGCTCTGAAAAGCGGCTGCTATAGACCACCTAATACCTTTGTCCTAAGAGAGAGACATATCAAGATATTCTCATTATCGTCTCAAAGATGGAAAGAAGTAATACATAAACAAATCACTCAACGTCTTAGACATTCATATCCAGATATTCTCGTTATTAAGCGGGGGCATGAAGAGGCTGATCAAGTGGCTAAGAATCAGTCCACACGATAAAGCAAAATGTAATTGTATCAGTGATCTCTCACTGGATATATCTAGAGACACAAAGAGAAAAATAAAAGACATTTTCAGAAATATGTTCTAGAAATTCGTGAAGACGAAGAACGCTTATTTTTCCGGCAAACCCCAGAATAAATAAATGAGGAGCGTTGCAGCGAACGGTGACAAGCGAGGCTGGCTGGCTTCTATATACCAGGTAACCAAATGCCGGCGTGACTTTCGGAGGTGCATCTATCATGCATGAAAACAACCCAATCGCCTCCTTTCAAACAAAGGATGAATTGTGTAGTCGCTTTTTGTTTTTGTAGCTCCGCATTAAAGCCCATGACGATATTTCAATAAGACTGTCTGTCAAGAGGGGTGCTGACGAAAAGGGGAGAAGAGACCGCAGAAGGGAACAGTGTTTAGCCTCTGTTCCGTCGTCGGTTACGGAAAATATTATTATAAATGGTACATTAAATCGCGTTGTTTGGACTGTGAACAGTCACTTTATTCGCGGTATTTAACATATGCAAACCATTTTAAATAACATTCTCACGTAGATGTACACGATATAATTACACAGACACACACACACACACACTCGGTACTCAAACACTTGCAGTTTCATGAAATGAAAACAAGTGCTCGAGAGGCATAAGAATAATATATATATATATACACGTATATAAGTGTGTGTATAATATATAAACATGCATAAATACATATAATGTATACATGTATATTATACATGTATACATAATGCACGTGGGCCTTACCTAATTGTGTATATACATCCTTTCCTGAAGAACTCACGACACGCACAAAAAAAATTAAAATTCCACAAATATGGCAGCTCCATCGGAAATGGCATTTTGAGTAAAACACAGGCTTACTCTTAGTCATTCAGAGAACACTTTCTAGAACCTTTACATAATGAATATTAAATAAGCCCTTTCATGACAGGACATCACGGATG
>NC_087212.1:21091482-21113982 GCF_015104395.2 Macrobrachium nipponense | reverse complement strand
TGATTCATATATACGCATTTAAGCTCCAAATGTCGTTTAATCTAATTCGCTCTACCTCAGAATTAATATATTTTCATATAGTTGACTGAAGGGGAATTTTTTCTAGATAATAATTTCGTCCGGTCGGTCTACCCGGGGCGCGAACCATAGGACAAGTTTGATTAGCATTAATGCGAAACAGAATATATGTGTGTATATATATATATATATATTATATATACTATATATATTACATATAATATATATATATCTATATATTATACATATATATTAGATATATAGATATTACTATATACACTATATATCTGTGTGTGTGTGTAAACGCGTGTATATCTAGCTGTATGTATATATGTATGTATGTTATTATGAATATCTTGTGTTTACTGGGATAGAATCACTCGATGCCGATAACAGACACAAGCCTTAGCTCCCTCTTCCAAACTGTTGACCGATCGATACTCGTGATCAAGGTTACTAAAATAAGCATCATCACTGAGCTACCCTGTAGCAATTTTGTCGAAATCTAAGCTACTAGACTAAGCAACTTCCATGTGCAAACGCATCCCTCAAAAACAATGACTACATTTTTACTGGTGCTAAAGAATGAACGCACTTGTGCAGAAGTGTTAATCAATGCTGTGCTTCTTAAGAGAATTTGAATAGTCCATGAAAGATCTTGGAGAGAAGGATTGTAAAATATTCCCTAAAAAATATTCCTTTAACACCTTAAAATATTCCCTAAAAAATGTTCCTTTAACACCTGTTTCTCCTTCACTCTTTATCGTCCCCTAAAGCCGCCTTTGTCTACGTGTATTCATGATTTTCTTCTTCTTCCAATGTCTGCATAATCTGCACGTTTGTATGAAGATTTTTCTGAGGAAAAATATTCTTTCCAACAGAGAGAAGAACACCATGAAATGCTGAAACCGCGCACAAGGGCAAAGCACGTGGCCATCCAGTGTCGTTAAAATTAATAATTGCCTGTAAACAGTCTCATTAAGGGCTAAAGTAAGTGGCCGAGTGGAACGTGTAGACCCTGATAAAGACAAAAAAAAAGGGAAAAAAAAAGAGAGAACGCAATTTCTGGGTACGAAACTATAAAAGTTTAGCATGTGGAGATTACGTACCGTAGAACATAAATGGAGAGAGAGAGAGAGAGAGAGAGAGAGAGAGAGAGAGAGAGAGACTGCGTCGGTGTCGAGATAAGCACATCATTGTTAAAAAGCAAAATAATGAAATTATATGAGTTGTGTACAAACAGATGTATTGTAGCTAAACAGAGATAAACAAAAATTCCACAAACAAACAACAGAATATCAGAATCACCTCCATTAGGATGACTTCTGCCGAAGAGATTTTTGTCAGAATTAAGCGATCAAGGGCTCAGGGGACAGGTCTATTTTCCTCGGGAAAAATAAAACAATGAAGTCCCCTTAGTTCAAGAAAAAATGCAAATGAAAATGGAACATATCAAAGCGGTCTCATGACGGGCTCGCACGCTAGCGCCAAATTGAATCACACTTGAAAAGGCAACGCAATCTGAAGAACACGGATGTTCACCGAAACCAATTCTCTCTCCACAGATGCGCTGGAAAGAAATCCTTTCCAGTAAGGATATCACGGGACTTGTTTGTTGCAGGTGAATGATTCTCCCAGAGAAGAAAATTACGTGGCACTAAATAACCTTCTGCCAGTCGTCAGAACAAGATACTACAACGCAAGTGGAGATTGGCTGATCGCGCAACTCGTGATTTCAATTAAATAATGTCTATCCAAGGAACGGTATGGACATCAGCTCTCTCTTAGCACACACACAGAAACAATCTTCCAGCATTCCCACATGTTGGTTATATGTGAACTAGATACGAACAGCTGACATGTCATACTGTTCAACAAATTTCAAAGACATTAAACGTGACACTTTGACTTAGGCGCCTTATTGAAAATGAAGGATTATAGGAGACGAAGCAAGATTATACGGAAAGGACACCGAGTCAGATAGGACACGCTACTATTTCTTCAAAGGACCAAAACAAATAAGCAATAACAAATTTTCCTTCGAGTAAAATAAAAACAAAAGGGGGCGGGGGCGGGGGGGAGGGCGCAAGCCACGAACCAAGGGGAAGCCTTACTTTATGTTTATCGAAAATTATTAATTGGACAGAATGCTATAGAAACCGATCTCCGAAAAGGTCAAACTACTAGACTCAGAAAATGAAAGGTTCTTCAAACTACTCAAGGATCAGAGGTACTCCTAATCTTTATTATCTTTATACGAACTTACAGTAAATGACAAGTATCTAACGTGGTATGCTTGTTTTATCCCACTGAAGAAAGGATGTAATGCAATCAGAATGCGGAAAAGAAAACTATTGAGATGGCTATTTGTCTGTCTGTCCGCACTTTTTTTGTCGCCCACAGTACTTACACAAAGTACGGAGGCTAGAGGGCTGCAAATTGGTATGTTGGTCATCCACCCTCCACTCATCAAACATATCAAATTGCAGTCCTCTAGCCTCAGTGGTTTTTATCTTATTTAAGGTTAAAGTTAGCCATGATCGTGCGTCTAGCACCGCTATAGGTACCAACAACACAGACCACCACTGGACCGTGGCTGAGTTTCATACAGCATTATACGCTGTACAGAAACCCCAATTGCGCCGAAGAAACTTCGGCGCGTTTTTAAAACACTTGTTTGTTTTACAAGCCATTTCTATACTACTCCGCCAAGCTCAAAATTATTATACTACAAGAGACAAGCGACTCTGCCAGCATAGCGTATCATTTCACATTCAAACAGATTTTTTTTTCGCCCCTATATATTTTAGACTGACGCATAATTCAAAAGCGTAGGTTTCGATAACCTAACATTCGAGCAGACACCGACGGCCATCAAATGTTGTCGTGTTCGGAGCGATTTCCTGTTCGGGCGTGAACCAATTGCCTTGATCATATCCTGGTGGCGTTCGTCATAGATTTACACAGCACTATTGTAAGGAGCAATACATTTCTACTGTCATTCTGTCAAATGGGCTGACGCTGAATTGGTATCATATGTCTCGCTGGTATCACAGAACGCTGGACGCTGGAATTTGGGTTTTAGAAACTGTGCTGGTTTTGACCTTCCTGGAAATAACACTCTCTCTCTCTCTCTCGCCTCATCTCTCTCTCTCTCTCTCTCTATATATATTATTATATATTATATTATTATATATATGATATATATATATATATATATATACATACATATGAATGTCTTTTACTGTAATACAACAGTATAATATGGAATATAAAAGGCCCATAAAACATTATTTGAACGTTGCAACCGTGTACTTCGAACACTTCCTTCCGTGCTCCTAATCACAAAAGGAAGTGCTCGAAATATGTGGTTGCAAGTTCAAATAGTGTTTTATGCTTTATCTTCACACCACAACACACACACACACACACACACACACACACACACACACACATATATATATATTATATATATATATATCATATATATATATATATATATATACAATAACATATGTGCATGTATATATGTACACACATTCACTACTTGATAAGGTGGGAGTCAATTCACTGAAATATAGTCCTTAAGCTTTAAACCAGAATGTTTTAATGGGCCTTTTATACTTGAGATATATTTCCAGGTGCCCAACAATATCAAAAGTACAGATTCAGTGCCTATTTCCAGTACTACATATAATTCCAACTTTACCTTCTTTTAAAATAAAATAAAAATTCAACTCGACGAACAAACGAAATGAAATACATGTCGGACTTTCAGATCTTCCCTTCAAAGGACACCTGGCGTTTCCTTATAAAGGGCCACCGCACATGTAGCGTCCCGCTGTTCGCCGCCGTGGACCTAACATTTCTACCTACCACTGGGAGACACCCCATCAAACCCCGGTGGCTGAAAGGAAGCAAGAATTATCCAGGACGTAGGGAGAGAGACTTCCTTATGACCCTTCTAATCCTTCCTTTTCCTCATCCCCTTATCCAGCTCTCTCTCTCTCTCTCTCTCTCTCTCTCTCTCTCTCTCTCTCTCTCTCTCTCCCTTTTCTGTCAGGACAACTCTGGACCCCATATATATTGGAAAGTTGGTTTTTTTATCAATCGTTTACTAATTTACGTAATTATTTATATGCATTGTAATTATTTTTAAATTTCCTTATACATTCATGTATTCATACCCTTAAATTACAATGCAAATTGCGATTCAATCATGCACGTCCACGCTTTAATTATCCATCTGGCTGGTCAACCCTAGACCCGTATGTATTGGAAAATATGACTTTTTTATACTAATCGTTTACTAAATTTATTTCTATGCAATGTGTTTTTTTCTAAATTTCATTATTACTATACATCAAAGTACCTATACCTATAAATCACGATGCAAATTTCGATTTACTTATGTACTTCTCCAGTCATCTGACTGCAAAAAAAAAAAAAAAAAAAAAAAAAAAAAAAAAAAAAAAACTGAATAACTAGAGAGTTACCTAAAGTATTTGTAATGTAAACTCGAACCACAGAGAGGCTGCTTTGATCTCCCAGGGCAGGGAGCAGATTCTTTTAATGAGATGGGAACCCCTCTATGAAGAAAATTAAAGGCTGCCATTACTGAAACGAATAAATAAAGAAGTGAGGAGAATGGGCCTCATTCGTCGAATACCACATGATTGATGGGTAATTTATCTTAATCCTTCTGGGGCGTCTCCGGTTTAATCATCCTGAAATCTTTAAGCCTATGAATGGTTTTATTTGTTAAGATTTTTTTCCTACAATGTATAGCATTTCATTGAAATACAAGTTATCTGCATTATTATTATTATTATTATTATTATTATTATTATTAGATTATTCTTATTATTACTGTGAACAAAATGTCCAGTAAATTTTCGTCGATGGGTAACTTTCCTCTTTTATATACCCCACAACATAGGTACATACTTACATATATAATATATATATGTATATGTTTATATATACATGTGTGTATAATATACATATATATGTATATATAATATACATATGTATAATATAATACATATATATTATACATATATATATATTATATGAATATACATATGTTTATAATATATATATATATATATATATATATATATATATATATATATATATATATTAGTATTAAAAAATTCTGTTCAGATATGTAATTATTTACTGTTCTGTTTAAACGTTCCGAAATGTAGCAAAAGATCACTTTCTCGACATTCCTCTTTCATGAAGGAACTCCTCACATTGCTATAATATCTGTCCAAGCGTCGATGTGATCCCTCCTACCCTCCATCATTCGACCCTTAAGTGGAAGTAAAACGATCTTATACTCCAGAGCTCCACCTCGACCTCGACCTTCACCTCTCTCTATCCCCCATATACTTTTCCTGCCACACCGTTTCTTTTTATATAATTAAAGTTTTTAGTTTTCTGAAAAGAAAACTTTGTCTGTCCGTCCGCACTTTTTCTGTCTGTCCTCAGATCTTAAAAACTACTGAGGCAAGGGTTCTTCCAATTGGCATGTTGATCATCCACCCTCCAATCATCATACATAACAAATTGCAGCCTTTTAGCCTCAGTAGTTTTTACTTTATTTAAAGTTAAAGTTAGACATACTCGTTCGTCTGGCAATGATATAGGCTAGGCCACTATCGTGGCGTGGTTAAAAATTCATGGGCCGCGGCCCATATAGCATTATACCGAGTCCACCGAAAGATAGATCACTTTTCGGTGGCCTTGACTATACGATGTATAGAAAAATAGACTGCGCCGCATTCGTTATGATGCATTTTCAAACAGAGAAGTAAATAGTGAAGAATACCAGGCGTCTCCGTTTCCCTCCCTCCACACCTCGTAGCCCTCACTTTGTTGTTTATTAGTCAGCTGCCCAGGGCCTGTCATCACACTACTTGGAACGGTTAATAATGGATTTAATAGAGCGACTCAGGTGCTGAGTTCACTCGCATAGATTTCCAGCCAGATAACGATCTTCATCTGTCAAACAACTCGTCCACTAGAGCACTAAAGGCCTTAAAAAGTCTTTTTCTTTAAAGACGATATGGTAAACATTGGGTTTTTGTCTGTGTGAGGGGAATATTGAATACACATTTTTTTTTTTCCTAAACATAAGTTCGTCTGCCATAACAGAGGGTGGCTTCGGAGAAAATAACACAACAGTCAGAGCCACATTCTTGCTTTAACTAATGAATTTGTTGTTGGATCCTCTGCGATGTACATTTCCACAGAATCAGCAGTTTCGTACACTGACATTAGAAGCAAAAAAGAAAAAAAAAACTACATCCACTCACACTGCACCTGTTATTTCTACCTTGCAAAGACTCTCTTGCTTCCTGGGTATTCTCGCCCATTCTTACTATGATCAAATCGCACCATCTATTTATTACTTCCTACAACTTATTTTCCTCGTTTTCCCTAACATCGAGAATATACATCCTCCGCTTACCTCAAGTGACCAGACCACCACAAACAAAATTGATCCATTCTTTTACCTACGCTCATTTTTCTCACTTCTGCGCATACCCAAACCTCTCACATTATTAGTTCTTGACACACCACATATGCACTGCAGACAATTAATCTCAACAGCTTCAACTTATCCTTTCATTCGCGTTTACCTCCAAAATAATTACATGAAGATAAGCAGAATTAAATCTGTGTTCCTTGATTCTGCAGATAATCCTGTCCTTTTCCAAATTTACAAACACCATGCTACCCCACTTGCTTCAACTATTCTGTGATTTGCCTCATCTTTTATCCTATGATGTTTCAGTAGATCTACTCTCAAATACTTATACGAAATAGCCGCTTGTATTCTTTCACCATACAGGTTAAAATTCATTGCCCCATAATCTTGATTACCATATATCATTATAACCTTTATAACAATTGCTTTAAAATTTTCCTTTCATTCACTTTCAAACTCACTAATTTCTCCTCACTATCTCAAATTAGTACTGTCAATGCTGTATCACTACTAGCATCAGTCGTTTTACACTCCATTTATCGCATATTATCCCAACATTCAGTGTTTTTTTATATGACGTAAATCATCACTCCATTCATAAAGGCATCAAATAACTTAGGAGACATAGCACACTCTTATCTTATCTTTTGCCTACAAATTCTAACACAAGTTGTGCTTCCATCACAAAAACTTTAAATAGCTCTCAGTGACTTAGTTTTCACTACAACCTCACCACACATCGCCTTCCTTGTCTGAAGCTACAAGATCCTTCACTTTTCTGTCACTCTCATCTGTCTTACTATATCAGTTGAAATGCTTTCCTGTAATAATGATCAACATATTCCTAATATTCTAAGCCTCTTTCATCTTTACATCTGTGAAAAGGAACAATCCCCACATCCATTCCTTCAGAAGCTTTCCCTCATCCAGACAACTTTCGTAAAATTGGTCCGCAACTCGATCAACCTGCAACGTCTCGCTGGTAATCCCATCCAGCTACTTGCATCTGCAAAATTCAGTCGCTCTTCATTGGCTTCAATATTATTTGTGTATGCCTAAAATATCAGGCTCAAACGGTCTACATCCTTGAAGTATATAACAGTAATTTGTTGGTCATCACCCTGCTATATGTCGGAGTGGCAGACTTTACATACCTATTTTTTATTCACACATTCTTAATGCATTTTAATCTACGTCAATATGAATTGGCACTCAAACCCGTTGAAATAACAACTTTTTTTTTATCAATTAATATTTTTAATACATTGGATATTGTTCTTCAGTCGAAAAAGTAATCATAACAGAGAGAGAGAGAGAGAGAGAGAGAGAGAAGAGAGAGAGAGCTACTGTTTCCACCATTTATCCAAATCAGGCACGGCGTCCCTGACATGGAAATGCCCTATATAAAAGGAGACTGGACACCCTTGAGTCAATGTTTGCGTTAAAAGACACGATGGCTTTTCGTTGACAAGGCATTTCCCAGTGTGTTTGCGGGCGCGTTGTGTGTGTGTGTGTGTGTGTGTGTGTGTGTGTTTGTTCTATGAAAAAAAGGGAAAGGGGGGGGGGGGGGGGGGGGGGGGGTGGGGGGGGGGGGGGGGAAGACACTGGTCGAACCGCCCGTGTGAGTGACCCCTCACGGCCACTCTCCTGTCAATCAAGGGGCCCTTCAGCATAAAGGCGAAGAAGCTCTCCTCAAATATATCAGATAATAAGGGGTATTGATTTAGCCATTTTGGGGGGAGGGCATCACGGAGGTGGTATCAGTTATGGCTTTCAGACAGGGATCATTATCAAGTCTGTTGGTATGCACACAAAAACATCTATGCATGTTTGTACGTATGCATGTAGAAGGTATGTATATGTATGTATGCATATGATATTTTGGTGAGCTTAATACATTCAATGGGATGTTACACCACTGCTGCTTTTATAAGTGATCCGAAATATGAAAATATTTTGAGAAAATCTGCGTTCTTTTTATATTTCACTCATTCCCAGTAAAATAGTAAACTATTTTTTTTTTTTTTTTTTTTTTTTTTTTTGTAAACATTTCATGGGCTAATATGCAGTCATTCTTATAGTTAATGACTCGTGTTTTATCTGTAAGGGTAAAATTCTTCCCTTTTGGTTGTAAGTTTTAGCCTCTTAATTTGTGAAGGAGTTATTGCAACGATAAATAACTTCCATCTCTTTCAACGCAACGGCATTTTTTGCTAACAGATTAAACGTCCCTTCTTGTGGGGAAAACTCATTTCAAGACACTAATTAAAGAGTTTCTATTTTCATCAATAATTCATGTTCTGCTTGTACATTCTTGCCATTTTCTTAAGCAGAAATTATGTTGAACAGAAGTAAAAATTTGTTGAAAGGTCCTGTCACCCGCCCTCTCCTTCCTGCCTCGCACCTTGTAAAAGAACCCAAGTCAAAGGCTTCTAATCTCTGAGCCAATCCCTCTACCACGTTCTGGCAGCCACAACGGAACGTGGCAGCCACAACCAATCCATTAAAAAGAAAGAAAGAAGGCAAGAGACAGTTATCCAAGAGTGACAGACTCTTATTGTCAATTAAACTGTCTTCTGTCTATTGTCGTTTGCCCAGTAACACCACAACTACTGCTGAAACTGTCAGGGTCTATTCCTAGCTTCGGAGGCTCAGTGGGATAAAAATGCTCTAAAAGACACATTTCATTATACACAAAATAAACTGCTGACGTTTCTCTCAACTACCAAAAAAAAAAAGGAGTTTTTTTTCTGTACAGCGTATATTGCTGTATGAATCTCTCACCGCGGCCCATGAAACTTTCAGCCAGCCGTGGTGGCCGGTGTTGTTGTTTTGTCAGACGCGCGATAATGGCTAACTTTAACTTTGAATAAAATCAAAACTATTGAGGCTAGAGGGCTGCAATTTGGTAAGTTTGATGATTGGAGGGTGGATGATAAATACCAATTTGCAGTCCTCTAGCCTCTGTAGTTTTTAAGATCTGGGGGCGGACAGAAAAAAATGCGCACGACAGACAAAGCCATCTCAATAGTTTTCTTTTACATAAAAATAATAATTAAAATCGTCGTCACAGTTCGAAAATTCCAAATATTCTCACGGAAATCAAATCACTATAAAACGAAAGGAATAAAATGAGCATTTGAAAACATCGCTGAAAACGCCTCCGATCTGCTATGTGAGTCTTCAGGGACACAGCCATGAATCAAAATTGTTCCCTGAAATTCAGCAATCCATCAGCGTCTTTTTAACCTACGTCGTGGTCTCCCGGTGGGACTGTGGGTGAGGTTGAGATGAAGACAAAAAGGGCTGGTGGTGCTTGGAGAGGGGCAGGAGGGGGGGAGGTGGTAGAGGAGGTGCAGGGAACTACAGTTCGGCGTACTTAGAAAGATATTAGAGAATACGGTTGTAAAAGAAATATGAGAACATCAGATTTTTTAAAGAGACTTTGGAATCAAATAAGAACATGATTCCCTTTCTGTTCGAGTTATGGAATTTTTTGTAACTCTACTCCCCATAATTTATGATTTCGTTTTACAGAAGATCTACCTCTCAGAACGAGGAGTTCCCAAAGAAACTTTCCTCACATTAAACAACGCGAGGTCAATTTTCTCCTCACAATTATGAGATTGAAAAGCAGACTATCTAAATCATAAGGGCGTCTTCTCTCTGAACAAAAGAAATGCGGTTTGTTTCCTAAGAATGATTCTCCATCTATGAGTGACATTTCATTAATTTCCCTCAGATTACTGAGAACCCAGACAGATTGCTCTTCAAGTTTTTTTTATTCCATTAAAAACTATGTAATCCTCTCAGACCTACAGATTGCTGATGTCTCAGACAGCTTTATTCTTACGTTTTAATCCCAACTATAAGATCGTTAAGTACTCATTTTATATATGAGTTAGCAGCTAAGGTGTGTGAGATCTTTATTAAGTGCCCTCTACTGAAGATCGTAGGTTTGAGACACTATAAGACTCAGCATTACTCTCTGGTGTTATCTTAGAATTAAGCCTTGAATTTTTCACAAGTTTCCAAGGGGATCTGTTCCCTAAAGTACACCTAATTTTCCATTCTGCAAGATTTTGTCATTCAAGGAAAGATTCTATTTCCATTCTGCAAGATTTATAAGTCAAAAAAAAAAAGGGGGGGGATCTAAGATACTGGGCTCATCTGTAAAAGTGTGTTAAGAAGTTATACTTAGAATTACAACAGATTTGAATGACAGCAAAGACAGTCGTTCTACTAGAGATTCGACTTTTTTGCTGGACGTGTTTCATATCAAATACAGAATCGCTTCCGACATAGCTTAGTATGTTGGAGGCAATAAATTGTCTAATTTGATTTATATTCTAAGAAATTTGATTTGTTTTATTTATATTTAATATCTAATCTACTTTTGCATTTCTTTAGTCATGCTAAGCCGTTTTCCATATTAAGGCTGTTGGACTTGTAGTACTCGACTTTTCCAACTGGGGTTGCAGCTTGCTTCGTATTAATGTCAATGATGATAATTTAAAGGGTCCACAATAATATAATTGTGAAAAGTTCGCCTAAAATTTTATAAAAACTTTACAAAAGTTTTCGAATCCTTCTTTGGCTTCATCTTCAGAGAGGAGTTCGTAGGCTTTTGTAAAGTTTTTATCAAGTTGTACACGAACTTTTATGAATTATATTATTGTGGACCCTATAGAACATTTTATGATCTCATGTGATAGAGAGTTTTTCTCAAATAATAATAATAATAATAATAATAATAATAATAATAATAATAATAATAATAATAATAATAATAATAATAATAACAACGATGATTAGGTTGCTATCACTGTTGCTATTTCTGCTATCATTGTCATCACAGGTCCTGTCAGTATTATCATCACGAAAACTCATTACCCCTTGTCACTTTACTCTTTTTTTTTCCTGTGTTCCTCAACACATGCAGCACCTGACTTTTCTCGTAAATAAGGTGACAGCAAGATAAAGTCAAGACCACTGACGCAAACCGTTGAATTCTTCAAGTTATTTGGGTCTACTTCTTAGATTCATTTGTACGAGAGATTGGGCTATGAAGCTTAACAATGTCAGACCCCCTACGGCGATTTTCACTGTAGAGAGAGAGAGAGAGAGAGAGAGAGAGAGAGAGAGAGAGAGAATATACCTTTATAATTATATTATGAATAGTCTCACGCCAGTTTTGATCGAGCAATGAACACTCAAGTCTACCTTTTTATCGATCCTCTCAAAACTTTCTATGTACACATTAGATGCGACACACAACGGTCGACTAACGACCATGTCTATAATCCACTGGTTAGGTCAGCAGAGCCATATATAATTGATCTTGGGGATCTCGCCCATTCGTTAATACCCGTCTAGTTGTGAACCTGACTCGCCTCCATCATGCTACGACGAGAGAGAGAGAGAGAGAGAGAGAGAGAGAGAGAGAGAGGAGAGAGAGAGAGAGAGGGTGTTTAGAAGGATTATATGTCTATCCGAGGAGACATCTGCGCTTACTTATCTCTAAGAGCAGGTTTTACTGTTCATGCACAGTGTCAGAGAGAGAGAGAGAGAGAGAGAGAGAGAGAGAGAGAGAGAGAATATTTCGTCCTATTAACCTTATGTTCGTATCATAGCTTGTTTCCTATAGACAGGTTTAAATGCCTAATCTTAAAGTTACTAATATTCTAAAGAAAGTGATTAGCTCCAGCTTCTGAATGCTCATATGATTATACCAGTTAATCAGCAGTAATGACGTTGATCACAATTCATAAATTGCTTACAGAGAACAGAATACTCACAAGGAGAAAAAGAAATCAGTAAGAAAATGGCAGTATGATTAAAATAAATAAAGGAAAACTATACCATTCTACTGGAAATTCAAAATAACTGAGGACTCGAATAAAGACTGCCTAAAGCAAAAAAATAAATAAATAAATAAATAAATCAGTCCAGATGATAGAAAGCAACTAGAATAAGGCACCCAGAAGACTTGACATAGTACGAAAAACTCCTTATAACCAACCCGAATCATGAATCTCACTCATCACACCTAAACGTCTTGGAAGAAAAAATGAAATGGAGAAAAAAATGTCAACCATTTTAAAAGAATAAATCCAAGTGAACACTAAAACATTCATGAAAATACGAAAAAAAGACGACAAAAACCCAAAATGATTAGGCCAAGCCGTCGTCCTCCCAGCAATGATGAATTTCCCCTGTTATGTGCTTTCAGTCAAAGGAATTCCTCGACCCGGAACATGAAAGAGGGCCCACAGTGAGCCGAGCCCTGTTCTCCTCCTCAAGGCAAAGGGGAGAAAGAAATGCCCCAGAATGAGAAGGTATGATGATACCCGTCACATCGCAGCTTTAAAAAGGCTCGCGCTCGAGGTGCAGTGGTTCGCATCACATTCCTCTAGATGTGACTCGAGAGATAAACATCGCGTGAATTAACGGTGCCAGTACAGGTCTGGTTATAATTCACGCTAAGCCACCACACGTCACGGGTGGAGCCCCGCTGTAAATCGGGACGGTTTTAACGTTTCGCCGGTGTTGATTTTGTGGTCATGAAACTGTAACTGATTTAACGAGCGGGGAGACGAATACGCTGATATTCCTTCGCATACTGGAGGATAATAAAGTGCTCCCCATATACATGTGTCGGGTATCAATACTTGCTAACTGTAGCATCACCTATATTTAACATACTGGTACTCGCGGTAAGAACTATATTCAACATTATTAGTAATCGTGGCAAGGCCTATATTTAACATTATTGGTGAGTAAATACGAGTTATAGATTTCAGGCTTACAACAAGTTTTTTGGGGATTATACACACATAAATACATACACACACACATATTATATATATATATATATATAATGTGTGTGTGTGTGTGTGTGTGATGTGTTTGCGTTTGTGTAATAAAATTTCTTTGCATACCAGATGGTACAACCCCTTCAAGCTCAAGCCTGGATTTCAGATGTGACAAACTCCTCATGCAGATGAGGAGAAAGTGTTGTATGTGTTCAATCACTGAAAGTGCTATGCTATGAGGATAGCAAGTGCTATGGAGATGGCAAATGTTATGAAATTGTTGCCAAGCATGACAAGTAAACCATAAGGCCTTTGACAGATATGATCCCCAGAACTTTCGAGCTGTGCCCGAGTTGAACCTGTTATTGGACTACGTTCTTGACCAAACAAAGTTTCAGGGTACTTAGTTGATACGTGTCGAAAACGATAAGTTTTGACTGAACACGGTACTCAAACTCTAGGCTATCATATATTATGAGACTTGCACTTAAGAAAGAGTGAGACTTCGTATCCTGTCACAAGGGAATGTGAATCATTTCAAAGGGTACCGAAAGCTGATCATATTTCAAAACCTAAATAAAAAGCTATCTTGAAAAACACAGTAAGTGATTCAAATGAAAAATGCAAACATACTGCGTAAAAAATTTCTGAAGTGGTTTAAATCACTTGGATTGAATTGAATTGAATAGCTATAAAATTCAGGCAAATTCCAAACACTAGGACCTGTGAGGTCATTCAGTGCTGAAACGGAAAATGAAAGTAAACGGTTTGAAAGGTGTAACGGGAGCAAAACCTCGCAGTTGCATCTATGAATCAATTGTTAGAATAGAGTGGAAAGTACGATGGAAGAAAGAGAGCATGAAAGCAGGTACAGTAGAAGGAACGATAGGGGTTGCAGCTAGGAGCCCTAAGAAATGCCTACAGTGCACCGCATGACTGCACTTGCCCCCTACGGGGAGAATCCTTTGGAGCCACTTCCCTTTAGGCAGAGGAGGATCTAGCGATCCTCGAGCCCATACCCCGCAGTACATAAACAATCCGTGGTAGAGGGAAAAAACTGGTAGAGCAGTGTTCATGCTCATTTGAGCTGATGATTGCCGAGTAATTAACAACGTAAGGAGGTTATCAGTAAGGTCAATATGTTGTGGCCATATGTTGAGGGGGACAGAGGTGACTGTTAGTTAAATGCAGTGAGGCCTAAGCACGATTAGCTTAAAAAAATATTTCGACTACTCAAATGATCAATTACCTTTTCCGGCTAACTGTAACTACATTATTCTTCATTAATAGCTCAAATTACAAACGCTTAATCAATCCTGCAGGAGACGTATGAGTCCAACCACTGCCTCTTTCTCTTGACGAGCACCACCGCTCGGGGCCTACGTACCAAGAAAATCAATTGCTAGGCAGTCGTAAGCCTAACACAAAATTTAAGGCGAAAATAAACCCCGAGGCCTGATGCCACTTACGAAAATTGCCGTTATCCATCTCCATCAACAAATCAGACTTAATTAACAAGTGCCGAGCCAATTTGGACCTTAAAGTCTCTTTCAGGGTCATTTACGTTAATGGGGTCAAGAGATGCCGACGGTTGCAGACGAGCCCGTAGAAGCATTTGCAGGGGCGGGAACTCCCTCTGCCACATTATGGATGGCATATGGGTGGGCGTATCTGTTGGCATTAATTAATGTCTCGTGACACATTAAGGAAGGCATGCGGGTGTTGAGGAGCTACCGGTGACGAGGAAGAGGTGACTCCCATCAGGTGACAGGTGGAGCTCGAAGGGCGTGTGGCTAAGGAGCATATGGAGCCGTAGGGGGTTGGGGGAGGAGGAGGAGGAGGAGGAGGAGGAGGAGGAAACCGTCTTGTATGGGGGAGGTGACACTCATCACTTGGGTGAGTCACCAAGAGCAAGGAATTGTCACGTGACACTGCGACCTTTGTAATCTGAATTACGACTTCATTAGAGTGCTCTCTCTCTCTCTCTCTCTCTCTCTCTCTCTCTCTCTCTCTCTCTCTCTCTCTCTCTCTCTCTCTCCTTCCTAGGAAAGCCCTATGACAAAACTAACATCAAAATGGTTCTCTAATATTCCGCTGCCATAAATTTTTCGTAAAGTTTTGCGATATTGTGCTAGTAAACGAATAGCGCCAACTCGAATACCTAACATTTCGCCTGGCATCCGTTATCTATTCTATATATTCACGTATCATTTAATCTTCCGGCATGTATCTTAAATTTTCTACTAGCAATAAAATCGGGATGGTCTTCAGTTTACGCAAACCTTTCCCAGACCAGAATCTCTCTACCCTCAAGTATCATAGTAGGCTCCATGTGTTCTTCGTCATTTCTAGTTTAAACAATATCTTTGGCTAATCTTTTACGAGAATCTGTCGAAAAGAGACAAGGATTATTCCATTAGAATGTTAGACTTCCAGTCCAAACACTAAACCACGACCCTGGGTAAGCTACTTTGATTATCATTATTATTCAGAACACGCACCCAATTCATATGGAACATTTCCACAGGAGCCATTAACTTGAGATTCAAGCTTCCAAAGTGTATGGTTTCATTTGAAAGAAGTAACAGAAGGTCATAGGAAATACAAAAAGAGATCCTTTTTTAGAGACGAAAAATTAAATAAATAAACTAATAAATGAATTGATAAAATTGTAGATAAATTATTAAAATACAAGAACTGTTCTAGGTTAGTAGTGCTTTGCATTTCCGCTTAAACTTTTGAGGTTCGAATTGCTCAACGTCTTTAAGGAGACTGTTCCACAGTCCAACGATGTGATGAATAAAGAACCTCTGGATTGGCACTACTTACTAAGGTACCCTCTTCCCAACTTTGTAACAGAAGGAAATCCATAACTGCTGTGAAAACTCGTTAAAACACTGAAGCAAACAAATGAATAACAAAACACAGGCAAAGTTAACAAATTCCCGAATGCAAGAACCATTTTCCTCGGGTTGGTGAGTTAAATAAGAAAAAATAAAAAAAAGAAGGCAATAATGACATTGAAACTGCACTTGTTTAACCAAAGATGGTTTTAAGAAGAACCTCTCTGACAAGAGGAAATGCCGGTTCCATTAGAGCTGTGCACCTGGCAGTCGAGGTTCCAAGAAAAGTACGAAAGTGAAGTGAATCTTTCTCAGCAAACAAAGAATACAATGAGATACATTGGAAGGAGGAATTTCCATCCTTGAGAACCTTGTAAACAAACAATTTTTCAAACTTTTCATTTAATATATTAACAGCAACACCAGTGAAAGCATTAACAACATTGAGATTAAACACAACAATGATACTCTATATATTAAAAAAAAAAAAAAAAAACTATAAAAATGACGATTTGGTTTATAATAATGTTTATGTTCTCGTTTACTAATAGCAAAATTTGCTAATAAATTGCATGAACTGAATGTGCATCAAGATACTTAATACCAAACTTTGATAAATCAATATTATGGCAGGTTACCTTATACACGAATTGAAACGCTCTAGTATACCAAATGTTCTAGTAGCCACTACTCTATAACGACTATTATGAAATAGATAATCGGTAATTACAGGAATAGGTGGAATGGGGGATTTCCAATTACACCGAGACGTATTTATTGATGAAACAAACAAAGACACTAAATACTAATTCAGTTGAACATCATAGCCAAAGGACTGTTAGACTCACGTCAAATTCCTTTCATTCCAACAAAGAAAAAAATACGCCAATACCACAAAATAAACCTCTCCGTAGAGTCAGCCAAAAGGCGCACGGTGGCACTCTAATGTCAACAATCCAAGATAAACAAGAATACCATTGAGTGTCGCCCTGGAGGGAGAGACGTTCGGGTTTTGGAGTCTTTCCTTTCCTGCCTTCGACCACACCATATCTGCCGACCAGCCAAGGGTGAACAAATTCTCTATAAAGAAAACAAATAGATATTCTCTCTCGCCGTCCTCCAAGCAGGGCCCGGTGATCTCTCTCTCTCTCTCTCTCTCTCTCTCTCTCTCTCTCTCTCTCTCTCTCTCTCTCTCTCTCTCTCGTTCTTATGGCTGACGTTTCATCTTTATTTCCAAAGGCCCAACAGAAAAAAAAAAAATGGGGGAGGGGGGGGGGCCAGGGGGGGGGGCCAGGGGGGGGGGGGGGAGACGTTGGACACTGTCGTCGGCCATCGCCTCTGTCGAATGACTTACAGTGGCTTCTGCTTACATTCCAAGTCTCCATAAGGAATGTTTTTCTAAACAGCAAGATGTCATGTTGGTAGGAAGACAAAAGGAAACACAATGAGATTTTTTCCTCCCCTCCACCCCCCACCTCCCCCCACCCCAAAACACACACAAGAATGGCGATAAAAGAAGATAAAAAAAAGGGGGCAAAAGAGAAAATTATGGAATGGATGTGTGAAATTTAGGGATACAGCCCATGCAATGATACCACGAGGTCATTTATAGCTAAGCGAAAAGAGGCATAGCCTAGGCATTACAAATCTCAGAGTAGATCCAAATAAAAAGAGGAAAAGATATGATGACATTTAGATTCAAATCTTATTTTGACACCCAGAGGTTTTTGGTGTTCCAGTTATAATAATAATAACCAACATAAATAAAGGTATAAGCCACGAAGGAAAGTGAAACACTGGAATAGCTGCAAGATCTTTCGACTCAACGTCTGCTAAGTAAAGGACGTTGAGTCGAAAGATCTTGTAGCTACTCCAGTGTTTCACTTTCCTTCGTGGCTTATACCTTTATTTATACATTTATCAAGTTCCAAACTTTCGTGATTCAGTTATATTTAACCAACATCGAAATGAAGTCTTGCCCGTACTCAACGAGTACTCAAACAGACATGCATTTCAAAAGCGCCCCGATTCCCCTGCGTGTTTGTTTACGACCCAGATGCCACATGTTTACATTCTCTTTTTCGAGAGGACAAGTCTGCATATTCATAATCATAACTCATACATTAACTAAATCGCAGAACAACGCCTTCCTTTCAGTGCTTGTCGCGGCGTTCCCGAATAGCGAGGGAACTCTCGAGAATTTATTAAAAGCACTTTCAGGACTAGACAAGAGACGCATTCACGGCGTACTCTAATTAT
Organism: Macrobrachium nipponense; assembly: GCF_015104395.2. Classification (NCBI taxonomy): domain Eukaryota; kingdom Metazoa; phylum Arthropoda; class Malacostraca; order Decapoda; family Palaemonidae; genus Macrobrachium; species Macrobrachium nipponense. Next base: position 21,095,548 of record NC_087212.1, on the reverse strand, counting down.
TTTCTTTTCCGAGCGCCGCCGCCCGCCCGCCCTCCGGTGTGCAAACCCGTTTTCTATGCGACAGTCTCATGCCCTCTTAAGGCTTTCATTCCTCGCCCTTTATTTATGGGAGTAATTCTGCTTTAATATGCAAAGATTAAGGAACAAAGCAGGCGCCATGACTCCACATTTTTCTTCACACTAGACATCGCTTCTTTTTTGGTCTTCAGTAAAGGAAATACAAAGGACCCGGAAAAGAGACTTGTCTCACTATATTTTTCTTATACTCATTTAAATTTTTTTACCTCTGGTTTCTCTGTTTCTGATGGGAAAAACACTTTGTTTTACAGGACTGCATCACCATTTATACGTAATATATATATATATATATATATATATATATATATATATATATACATATATATATATATATATATATATATATATATATATATATATATATTATAGATACACCGATATGATAGTATATATAATATCTCTCCTCTCTCTCTCTCTCCTCTCTCTCTCTCTCTCTATATATATATATATATATATATATATATATATATATATATATATATATATATATATATAAAGAAGGTCCTGGAAACTTCCAGACCATCGCTTACTGTAGATCAAATCCAATTCACAGTCCCTGAAATCTTACCGTACCAGGAAACTAAAGCCGAGCGTCACCATTATTACCTGAAGAGCCTAAATAAATAAATAAAAAAAAAGCGAAAAAGCAAATAAATAAATAAACAAAGTTTTGATCAATTTTCGAAAATAAATGTTCAAAGTATGAAAGAGATTTACAGTGACTGTCGGATATGAAAACTGCAAAATGCTCCTTCCGACATAAAATGATGAAATCCTTCGAGTGCACCAACAAGATATAAAGAGGCAGAGGATAATATGGCGGACTTCTGCTTTGGAAAAACAATTCCTGGAACATTTGGCAATAATCTCCAGCAGAGAGTTGCTTATCGGTAAAGCCTGTCAAGTTACTTGCTCCTGAACAATACGCAGTCACATTTGACATATGTGAATACAGATGTCAACAAAATAATGAATATGTAAATTATTACTTATGCCTTTCAATACACAACGCGCAAAATATATATATATATATATATATATATATATATATATATATATATATATATATATATATATATGAATACTTATCACATCACCGTGATTCATATAAATCATTCGAGCTACAAAAATGTCCTTTAATATCTAATTCGCTCTACCTCGGAATTCCCCTTCGGTACATAAATGAAAATGTATCAATTCCGAGGTAGAGCGAATTAGATATTAAAGGACATTTGTAGCTCGAATGATATATATATATATATATATATATATATATATATAATATACACACACACACACACACACACATATATATATATATATATATAGATATATATATATATATATATATATATATATATATATATATATATAGCGTGCGTTAATCTTAGCACATGCGAATAGAGTATAATGTATCCTCACAGCATTTCAAATTTCTGTACTTCTTGACTTCCTTTCGATCAACTGGGCGAGTAGCAAAGAGAGAGAGAGAGAGAGAGAGAGAGAGAGAGAGAGAGAGGAGAGAGAGAGAGAGAGAGAGAGAGAACGTAAAAAGACCCGGAATGCAGAATGATGAACATCCCGGTCGGTCGGAGGTAATAGTCGTCAACAAAACCATCTGAGGCAATAAAAAACAAATTAACATCAACAGCAGATGGTTTTAGGCAATCGCAAACAATTAACACTGGTATTTATACACAGCCGCGCTCTGCACAATCAATACCTCGTGCGTGTGTGTGTGTGTGTATTTATACATACCTGCTGGGGGAGAGGAAGCTAGGATTCCCCATCGACAAACACCGGGCGAAAACAAATGTCAAAGCACTCAAATGACACAAAACATTTTCATTAGGAAAAAAATATTGGTAGGGAAAAAAATGAAAACATTGACAACAGCGACCGGGTCACGAGAACCTGCCTGATAACAAACGGAAAGATGAGTTCGAGCCGATAAACAACTGCTGTAGCTTATTTTCGCTTGTTCCATTGCGGCTCTGTGCTGATTGATTATGCACTTTTTTATATAAGATACTTGTACTGAAACACTCTCTCTGTAAACAAGACACTGTATATACAAGCACACATACAAACATATTTACATGCGCACAGACACACACGATATATATATATATATATATATATATATATATATATATATATATATATATACATATATAAAGTATAAGAGGTTCATTAAAACTATATTTTGGTGGACTTCCACGTAATCTTATAATCTATATATATATATATATATATATATATATATATATATATAATACATTATATTAAAAAATAAATATTATATATATATATTTTTATATATATATATATATATATATATATATATATAAATATATATATATATATATATACATATATATATAGTAGATAGATTATATATACGTTATCTATATATATATATATATATATATATATATATAGAGATATATACACACACATATCTTATATACATTCCCCGACTCCTTCCATAATTAATTGCAAGTAACCGTCCATGTAATCGTGCGTGTGGCGCCTTAAAACAAAAAGGACAGTGAGACTTAATAACAGTGATTAATGGAGGGAAAAGTGAAAACCTAGTTGTTTCTTCTTAATGACGAAAGAAAACCGTGGTAAATAAGATTTTAAAATAAATTTCTTAATTATGAAGCATAGGTTCTGTAAGCTCTTACAAAGACAAGGTTGAATTAAATGGAATGCTTGTTTAATAAGGTGTGATCTGGCCTCCAGCTTACTCGGGATACGTGCAAGATTATCCCCTCATGCATAAGTTGTAAACATTATATTCCTAACTTTTAAGATAAATTAAAACTGGCTAAAGTCTACGGTTAAATAGATCCTTGTTTCACCAACAAAAATAAAAATAAATACACTATATTTTATTAGAAAAAAATTTTTTGTACTGTTTAAACACGCACCTTATATATTTATTTTTTTTTTAGATTTTATATCCTCACCTAAAATTCCTGTATCTCAACTCAACACGAAACACCTTATTCAGACCACTTTAGGTTCTTCCCTATACCTTGCCTACAACCCCAGCAACAACGACAAATTAGATTGTAGGCTTACTACCCAAGTAAGCAAAAACCAATGTTTTTGGGTAACTAGAACACGCAAATACCAAGTTTATCAGTTTATTCAAAATTAACATCCTAGAGTCATCCTTGATCACGGAACAAAAAAACAAACAAACACAAACAAACAAACAAGCGGAAACATTACAGAACGAGAAGACCATAACCGCCGTCTCATTAGGTCACTTCAGATCCCAGATGAAACAACATCATTAGCGCTACATTCTTCATAATCACCGCGATGAATACATATGGCGGCTTGTTTTTCCCTCTCCCGACTGCCAGTTTAAGTCAAATGAACCACACCGCACACATTCCGGGTCCATAATGTCACCCACCATCGTTTTTATTTTCATTTTTATTTTTTTTTTCCTAGTAATATTTATGTTTTTTGCTCCCTCTTTCATTAGCACTACTCTTGGCTCGTAGCCTTTGCCGTGTGCAAATACTGGAACCTTCTTTCATGTCAATTTATAACAGCAATATAGTCGACTGAGTTTTTTTTAAGCACTCTCTTTTTCTATCCTCTAGGTGGCCAAAATTATGCTATAAATAGCAACTAACATTCTGTTGCCCCGTCAATTACTGGCTTGCTGAATGGATGTATTTTAACATAATTTGCACGCGCACCCCACAAAGAATTAACTTTATTCTATAAACATCAAATAGTACTAGAACTAAAATTTTAAAAAAATAAATAAATATTATGAAACTACGTCTGATGCACTGGCGCTTATTGCAACCTAAACACACACACACACACACACACACACACACACATATATATATATATATATATATAATTAATTATATATATATATATATATATATATATATATATATATATATATGTGTGTGTGTGTGTGTGTGTGTGTGTGTGTGTGTTTAGGTTG
>NC_087212.1:21008982-21078982 GCF_015104395.2 Macrobrachium nipponense | reverse complement strand
AATGAGGAATTGATCTGCGTCGGCGTGGTCTGATTGGAATCCATATCAGTGGAAATAAAAAAAAACACAGGGAACAAATAGAGAGAATTAGAAAGTCATTTTCTGGGACATGAAAGAAAATCTGCCACTGAAGCCCAGGAAATTTATTTTCCGTCGTGATATGAATAGGAAAGTGTGTGGATAAATACTCATATGCAGACTTGCTAATATCTAAATACGCACTTATAAAAAGCAAATTTAATACCTTAACAATGAATAACGTGAACAATCTCTCTGACTCTAAGGGGAAGAAAAATAGTCAGTCAGAAAATGTGATATGTGGAGGACGAGGACAACGAACCATCGTAGACTTGGCTAATATAGACTTTATTATTATTATTATTATTATTATTATTATTATTATTATTATTATTAATATTATTATTATTATTATTATTTAATAGTAAAAAAAATCGGTGGACTGTGTGTGGTCTTCCTAGTTCTAACAAGAAATACTAAACACAGAAAATATCTTGACAAGAATGGGAGTATAATCTGGTGACATGCAGCCTAAATGTTTTTCCAACAAACTTTAAACCGCTGGTTAAAAATAACAGTCCACGTTGCATCAGAGCTCTCTTAAAAGAAAAAAAAAATCAACAGTGGGTATGTGGTTGCTAACCAGCATCATGTAAATGAACTTGGCAGAAAAGTCTCTCAAATCAAAGCACATTTGCACAAGGAAGTAATGTTTGTAACATTCTTCACGTAATTTCGTGAAGTGTTCCATCTAGTCAAGATTAAAAAAGGGGAAAATGGACAGGTGATTCACATCTCATCTCATGCTATGCACTAAACACTGTTATAAGAAGGAAATCAAATTTGCCTTCATAAACATATAATAATTCTAAGCGTTATTTTGTCATCAATTATTTCTGTAATTATATAAATTATCTATTTTCGATTGAAATCAGTGTACCCGTTAAATGTCTTTCCCTTATAGGCTCTCCTCGAGTTCCTATGAACAGAGATTCATTTTTTATCTGAGCCTAATTTTCCTCGAGTGTCAAGTTCTCTCGTATACTAAGTAACAGCAAATGGGATTTAATCATTTACCCCTCTACCAATCTCTTTATTTTTTTTCTCTTCTCGTACCCCTTAAATGAACATCCAGTAATCTGGTCTCAAAGGAACTGCTAAACAAATACTCGCTATTAAGATGCCTTCATAATTTCCCCAAGAATCCTTCCCTCTCCCCCGACACGTCGCCCTCCCCCAGGCCCCCCCTAAAAGCCCTTGAAGGATACAAATGAGGAGGCTCGTCCTCCCACCGTTCTTCCTCCCCACAGTCCAGATCTCCCTGAGCTTTTTCCCCTAACCACCGTGATTACGAAAGCCTCCGAGGGACCCTTTAGAGGGAAGTTTCAGAGGATGAAAAAGTGACTTGTCTTTAACAAGAGAGAAAGATTAAGGAGAGAGAGAGAGAGAGAGAGAGAGAGAGAGAGAGAGAGAGAGAGAGAGAGAGAGAGAGAGACGGGAAAATAAATCTATGCTTACATAAAGAAAAATAAAAACGGTATTCCTACGCAAATAGTGAAACAGCAACAAATACTTTCGGATAGACTCGGAAGAATATCTCTGAAAGGAAATGCAGATAACTCGCAAGAGAAGACGATAAAAGATCAGTCCTACGTAACAAAAGGGGAGACGAGGGGAGAGGCCTTTGTCAGGATATCTGTCAACTGGGCGTGAGAGGATAGAGGGGACCTGTGGGAAAAAGAATTCTACCCACAAGAAAGGGGGATGAACACTGCCATAATACGAGTGAGAAAATAATGAAGCCAAGGAAAACAAGGAAGAACAGGAGCAAAAGCAAGAATAGATGAAAGGCTCAGGAAAACTCGGTAGGAATAATAATACTTTTACAACTGAGAACGTAAATCCTGACTTTTTTGTAGCCGTATTTGGAGCACTTTTGCACTGAAATGGCAGAAGAGCTGATCAAAGCTACAGCAATTAACACAAAACTTCTCCCCCTTTTTTCCTTTAAGATAAACTACCGGAAGGGTTTAACTTCCCTTGACATCAGTAGATCACACCTATAAATTTTACCGAAGATTGAGCAACAAAGGTTGTAATTGCATACCGTTGCAGATTTTCAATGAAAGCATTTGAAGTTCGTTCGCCCTGTCCAAATGAACAGAAAATCGAAGTAAGATTTTGTACTTGCTTGCGCGCTTAGATTTCGATGCAAAATTAATTCGTACAGAATGATGTGCTTAAATTTATATTAGAAAAACCACTGTTCTAAAATTCTGAGCGGACACCTTCAAGACATACTGCTTCAAGATCAGGAACGACATGACTTGTCAGTTACCAACTTCTGCAGAAGTCTTGTCAGGCAGAAACTTGACAGGTGTCAGGGGAAAGCTGTCGAGGTTTTCAGGTTAGCAGACGTACTACATTGAATTTCAGTTTTACGCTGCTTTAACAATCAGTGATTTACTGGACGACCGATTAAACTTGGAACCCGAGTCATATTTAGTTAATATATAATATCCAGATGTAAGTCAGAAAGCTGGGAAAAGAATGTGGAGAATATGAGCCACCAAAAGGCCCGTAGGATTCCTGTGTTTATCCAAGGGCTACAGTGTATACAAGCAACTTGAGAATAAGCAAAAGAAAGCGAACACCAGTTCAGTCAGCTGAAGATTTCATCATTTAAGACGCAAAACAACAACATATCAGATTACTTTGTCTTACATAAAAAAAAACTACTGATAATGAAGGTTCGTGTTTGGACAATTAAAAGACTGTGCCCGGGAAGATGCTAAAATTAAACTAGAAGTACTGCCCTAAAAATACAATCATGCATTCACAAAATCTTAAAAAATTAAACACTTATGCAGAAGGAAATTCCTTGCATATATTAATGGACAAACAGAAAAAGAGAAACACACGCGCGCGCACACACACGCACACACACACAGAATGAGAGATCGTCAACAGACAGAAGTAAAATAAACGCATTAGAAGCATAATCCTTAATGGCAACTGGCTCGTTAGCTCCAAACTACAATTCCAGAGGGTTCCCATTGCGTTTCCAGAGACAGTAACTAACAATAGCCATGGGAATATACAACGCCTGACCCATTTGCACAATAGCGTGTATTTGCTCCGCTGTGTGTGTGTGTGTGTGTGCGTGCGTGCGACATGGAAAGCTTACGGTATAAAGAATTCAGCTAAATATGTAAGTAGCGTGCGTGTTCCGGTGGGTAGGCTATGTTCGTAAGGCTTATGAACCTGGAAACCTTGATTGAAGTAATAATTTCCCTCCACCATCGCATACTGGAACCTTGTTTGTTTATGCGATCCCCTCCTCCCCTCACCACCCCGCCCCTTTCCTGCAATGGATTAAGATAAAGCACAGCCTGAAACGATTCCTTTTCATTTCGTGTACCCCCGAGGAGTGTCAATTTCGACTCGGGAGGATTTCATCCGTTCATTTCAGTATTTACTGGAACAGCCAATAAAACTTATGGAAGGCATTAATCAGCAACGCTCAGATAAGGGAATGCTACAACAATTAGTTGTAGATGAATATTTAGAGGAGAGTGTTAACTTCAGCTAAAGTTATTTGTGTTTCGAGGTAGGAACATGCCCATATATATATATATATATATATATATATATATATATATATATATATATATATATATATATATGTGTGTGTGTGTGTGTGTGTGTGTGTGTGTGTGTGTATAACATACACATAGATGAATCCACATGCTTTCTTCAACCAAACTGAGACGCCCAGTACATGAGAAATCTATTCCCTATAGAAATGAATCAGGGATATGAATTGCGTTATTTCTATTGATGCTGACAAACTAACTCTTTTCTCTAATAAGCGATTTTAGGGACTATTGAAAAAAACCAGTGAATTACTTTTTTACTCTTGATTTTCTTAAAACGTGTGTTAATCCATAACAATAAAATCCGAGTGGATATTTTCTTGTTTTTCCTCCCCCGGGTAACAGTAGGGGAGACATGGCACATCCACCCACCCCCTTCAAACCGGTTTGCCCTCCCCGGGTCGGGCGGGATAGATAGGGGATCGGGAGGATAGGGGAGACAGCAACGCCGGGTTCCAGCGCACATAGCGCGCGCCAACACGCTCTATGTATAGAACGAAACGTCTACAGGCAAAACTTCATATACTTCCATCATACAAAAAAGTATATCTTAGTTTAACTAGACCACTGAGCTGACTAACAGCTCTCCTTGTGCTGGCCCGAAGGATTAGATATTTTTACGTGGCTAGGTACCAATTGGTTACTTAGCAACGCGACCTACAGCTTATTGTGGGATCCGAACCACATTATATCGAGAAATAAATTTCCAATTACCAGAAATAAATTCTTCTGATTCCTTGCTGGCAGAACAACTGACCTAAATATTGAACTAATGCATTTTGTGTCAGGCTCAACATCTCATTTCAAACATAAATAATTTCGCAATGTATGATTCAAAAGAACCTCTCAATACAAGATTGACCTGTTGACACACATGATAAATGCAATATCCTGCGGCACAGCAAAGCATAATTAAGGCTAAAAGCGTCTATTGGGGAAATAAATCAAAACCCTTGTTCATATTTTTATGCTAAAGTTTTTCATATCCTTGTCCTGGGGAGCTTCCTAGCGATAAATAATTGCTTTATTCTGAATGATACCTATCCTTACATCCTTTAGACAATAAAACCAGTATATATAATATATATATATATATATATATATATATATATATATATATATATATATATATATATGGTTTTTTATTGTCTAAAAGATGTAAGGATAGGTATCATTTAGAATAAAGCAATTATTTATCGCTAGGAAGCTCCCCAGGACAAGGATATGAAAAACTTTAGCATAAATATATATATATATATATATATATATATATATATATATATATATATATATATATATATATATATACATATATATATATACATCATACATACATATATATATATATATATATATATATATATATATATATATATATATCTTTTTTAAATAGAAGTTTACAATTTTACACAGTAGTCTCTCAAGGTCATATGCTGAAATTGGCAATCCTACATTTTGGAAATACCAAAAAAAAAAAAAAAAAAAACTACAAATGTTCAGTTCCTCATATACGCCTAAGCACTTTGGCTTTTATTAACATAGGAACAACATTTAGAAAACCTGAGCCAATCTCTAAATGAACTCATTAATAGAAATCATCAAATAAAGTGGATCTCGGTTTTATCGACAGTCGAAAGGAACAATAAATGTCAATACCAATGATTATTTAGACCTTTTCCTTAGGCCTAAGTAACTCTTGAACCGCAGAGGTTCTCATCCGCTGATGGCAAGGTGGTGTTCCGATAAGCGCTTCCTTTGATCCTGTAGATAAGTACGTAAGCGCCAAGATATCTCTCTCTCTCTCTCCTTCCTCTGTACGTCTAGGTTCGTCGACATTTGTGGTAAAATTCATTCTCGTTTGGTCACGTATCTTGACTTTATATAGCAATCTTCGTTCCTTAAGCCTCTTGCAGGGGAGTGAAAAATTATATGTACAGAGATAATCATTTTTCTGTTACTTACTCCAATCAGTAACGAAACAATGTGTACACACGCGCAGGCGCGCACAAAAATTCGCAGGTGAAATGTGTATCATGCTGATTTTCCCATACAGAACATAAATTGCCATAAATGAAACTGTAATTTTATTAACAACCCCTAATCATATTACACGATGTAAATTCAACCATTTCATCGAAATATTTCATACTCATACGCAGTGTTCTTCTGCTATGCTCGAAAGCACAACAGCTTTTCATGGAGAGCGAATAAGGTCTAAAATGATATAATATGACGTCAAACGAGATGCCTATACACACTTTTTTTTTTATAACAAAGTTACGAGGCCAATTTCCTGATAAGCACAGCTGACCGAGCTCACCTTCTTTAACCGTATGGAAAAATGCAGAAACATGGACAATACGGGTTAAGTGGAATATGAGTACGCACGAAAAGAAGCAGGGTACACAAATAACACAAGAACAGAGAAAAATATGCAAATGTGTAGTTTTTATACTCTTGTAATGCGCATGCGTGGAGATGAAATTCTACGCAAAAAAGACTTGACATTTTCCTTGTCGGTTTTCAATATTTTTCATCATACAAAATATTTTTTAAGTCCATAATGGAAACATTGCAAAAAACGTAAGGACATAAACTAAATAATCACAGAGCACAGTAAATATATAACGTGTGTTTATATACAGCTATGTGCATGCACGTATGCATGCCTATGGATTCGTGTCTACATGACCACCTTCCCCCCACATTCCTTCCCGGTTATCATCCCCCATTTTTCAACGTCCGCCAAATGATTACAAAAATCACACCCGATGATAATATCATTTAATCATCACAAAACCATCATTATTCATCAGGCCCTTAGCCAGTAGCCGCCATCTCGGTCTCTCCTGACTTGAACCATAAATCATCTTGGCCTATGCTTATATGCTCCAGTGCTTCTCCCTTCCACCCTTCCCCTAACCACCGGCTTTACAACAACCCCCCCCCCCCCCGTAACCCTCCCCCAATAAAAGGACAGCTGCTTCTACAGATGCAAGAAATTTATAGTCGCATCTGCTTCGTGTTCATCATAAGGCTGCGACAAATAAACGACAGGTAAGCACGAGATTCCCCGGGGGAAACGACTTCCGGTTCTGACGATGTAGGTAGGACGCGAAATAAAAAAAAAAATAAAATAAAAGGAGAATAGATACCACAATTTTGAATGATTTTTCATCTTATTTCCCACCGTTATCCCTACACTATGGGGTCGGTTGCCTGATGCGCCTTTCCTTACATCAGGTATGGTTTATTATTTGGCAAAGAGGTTTTCAGGACCGTCTGCCCTTAGTGTTATCAATCACAGCTATTGGCGGTGGGCTTTGACTAAAAAGTCCATCTGCAAGGCAGCAGTTTCCACAGTTATTGGCGGTGGGCCTAGCCTTACACTAAAAAAAGTAAGACTGCAAGGCAGCATCTTCCACAATTACTGGCGGCGGGCCTAGCCTTTAACTAAAAAAGTAAGACTGCAAGGCAGCGGTTTCCACAGTTATTGGCGGTAGACGTAGCCTTACACTAAAAAAAGTATGACTGCAAGGCAGCAGCTGTCATTTTAGTCGCCTTTTACGACACGCAGGGCCTACGACGGTAGTATTCTTACACCCTTACCACAGGGTAGCCAATTTTGAATGATTCCCCAAGCTTTAATTTTATGGTAATTCAATTATAACTTCGTAGCGGTGGCTGCACCACGCTTCATTAACAGAAATTAGTTGTCTCAAGAGTGAAAGCAATGGTTATGTTTCATCAACTACTCAAGTATTAATCATGAACGCCTTTATGATGATTGTCATTATACACAGCAGCAGTTTGGACACCTGAGAGATAAGACTCAGGTGAATTCCATTTCGTCTGCTTGAATGGAACAAGATTAGGTTTGCACATTAATCAGTCATCCAGGTAGGTACCTGGATGACTTCCCCCGAAGTTCAGTCAAGCAAAAGCCAATCAAATAATTGTGATAACGACTCTCTATCACTGAAGATTCTTTTGCACAGTACATTAAAATCTAGCTTCATATGATGCGATTATTAAGTTCGAGGTAGAGATATTTTTTATGCGGATTGGCAATATTGGAGCTCTTGAAGGATACGAAGGTATAGAAAACGGGAAATTAAAGTAGGAAAGCGGTCAAGCCTACGTTGTTTAATCAATGAGAGAGAGAGAGAGAGAGAGAGAGAGAGAGAGAGAGAGAGAGAGAGAGAATTCGCATTATTAATGGCCACATTTGACCTTCTCGCCCAATTCATGCAAAGCAAAAAAGCAGAAATTAAACCCTCTGGGTACGACGAACTTCAAAAATACAAGAGAAAATTTAAGAGGAACAAACAGAATAAACCGAGAAGAGTAAAGGAGAAAATCTTGGCTGGCAACGAATGAAGAAATTACGAGACGCACGCAAGACGAAAAATGAAGTGTGGGAAAACTTGAAGTCTGGTTACTAAAAGAACCTGGCAGGTTCCTTACACAATTTGCAAAAAAAAAAAAAAAAAAAAAAAAAAAAAAAATTTCAGGGGCACGCAGGACAGAACTTTGCAAACTTGCAAACTCTTAGGTGAATGTTCCTTACGAATACGGTCCCGTAGGAGGGTATTGGCGTCAGTGCACCTCATGTGGTGCACTGTAGGCATTACCTTGTGTTCTTTGCAGCGTGCCTTCGGCCTCTAGCTACAACCCTTTTCCTTCCTTTTACTGTACCTCCTTTCATATTCTCTTTCTTCCATCTTACTTCCCAAATTCTCCTAACAATTGATTCATAGTGCAACTGCGAAGTTTTCCTCCTGTTACACCTTCCATAACTTTTACTGTCAATTTTCGTTTCAGCGTTGAATGACCTCATAGGACCCAGCGCTTGGCCTTTGGCATGAGTTCTATGTTAAATTCAATTACGAATAATAAAAATAAAAGTTTGGAAACTGTGAACAGCTGGAAATCTCTGAAGCGACGGAACGACCAAACCTTGTTTACTCTGGAAAAAAAAAAAAGTGAAACTTGAGCGAAAATAATTAGGTTGGAGTAAATATTTCACAAGTAAGCAGGACCTTTATGAATGTTCATAACATGAATTACGTCGGCCTGCTTGCCTGCTTGGGTTAATTAAGTGCCCGGATACCTGGCACTTCAGTACGGAACGGTAATTCAACAGCGGTAGTCTTTATAAAGGAACCAGTACCTTGAATTCGTGTTTGTGGGTATGTACATTCACACACGCTTGTTTAAATACATTCATGTCCTCACGAAGGAGGTAACGTCCAGTAATTACTAACGCCAGAGTAGTTCAAATAAAATAGCCAGGATTAAAATTCAGGAAGGTTGGATATAATGACCATTTTAATTCCTAGATCGTTTTGTGAAGTTTTATAAGCCCTTAATTATGAACCTGGTTTTTCCCAAAAAAATAGAAATGGATGAATGTATATGGAGACACACACACGCACATGACATATTCGGTAGACCAGATAAGTTCAAAAACAAAGAAAATGGAAGATAAAATTAAGCAAACTTTCGATACAAAAACATATCAGTAATTTTAATTATTCATCTTCTGTAGTTCAAAAAAGTTCAAATAAAGAAAAATATGAGATAAAACATACATCATCTGAAAAAAACAATAGTTTTAAACTTTTTCTTCAGTGGTTCAAAAATATAAAGAAAAGTAATATGTATAAAAGGTATTAAAATATGAAATAAAACATTACATTCTTCGAAACAACAAATTTCAAACAATAGTAGTTCGAAAAAGTAAATAAATGAATAAATAAATGGTATTATGAAAAGAAAAAAAACATTACATCATCCGAAGGAAAAAAGAAATTTTAAACATTTTCTTCAGTAGTTCGAAAAATTAAAAAACAAACAAAAATTAATAAAAGATATTATGATATAAAATAAAACAAATAAAACATTACATCATCCGGAAAAAAAAGCAATAATTGTAAAAATTTTCTTCAGTGGTTCAAAAAGCAAAATAAAAAAATAAAAAAATAAAAAGGTATTAAAATATGAAATAAAACATTACATTCTCCGAAAACCCAAGTCCTATAAATCTCAGAAGCAGAAGAGCCCCAGGCAGGCCGGTATGGTAGATCTCGACATCCACATTAGGGTGGGGTTTACTCACCCCCCCCCCTCCCCCCCACACACACACACATTCATGTGGTGACTTTGGCCTCCAGCTAGTTTTTTTTATTTATTTATTTCTCAGAAATATCCCACCGATATACACGCAAGTCTGGACCAAAAACCGTGGGACGGTTATGCTGAATCTGTAAAATTACCTCTGAAAGAGATTCCACAAATTCGTATCAGCCTCTCAGAGCAAGAAAAAGACAAGAGAAAGGTTAAATACTAACCATTTCATCAGAAACTTCCAAGGAAGGCGGTAATGATGGTGATGCTGATGATGATTTAAGCTGAGTAATTTCAAAGGTGATAGAACAGTGAGCCTTCTCAAGTTGGTAAGATAACTACAGGCATGAGTAATAATGGTGATGGCGCACTTTCAGTAACAGACAAGGGAATGCTACCTTTTCTCAACTGATGGAAAGGCTCTATAATAAAGAGAGATAACTGACCCATTGTGCATCTTGTGCATGAAAAAAGTATAAAGATTACGCCGAGAATGATCAGGATAGCTGGGTAGTTGTATTCATCTTCCGTTTATTGAAGAAAAGTTGTGCAAAAGTTTAGAAAAAAAAAACAACGTGCAAGTGGATTCGTGGTTCTTCTAAAGAATAATGAAATCGATAGATAAAAAATATAGTCAATGCTTGGAGAGAATAATGATCCTCCAAATAAGATTTAAATAATTTAAGTACGATCCAGAGTTCACGAATAGAACAGAATATAAATTATTTAGGCCAAGCGTTGAAACGGAAGTTGACAGTAATGAAGGTTTTAAAGGTGTAACAGGAGGAAAACCTCGCTGTTGCGCAATGAAACAATTGACAGGAAAGGGTGGAAAGTAAGATGAAAGAAAGAGACTATGGGCGGAGGTACAGTAAAAAAGAAATGAAAGGGGAACCCCCCTACGGGAACAGACTTGACAAAGAAAGAGAGTATTATTCTAAGAAAGTTACAGCAGGTTTGAGATAAGGTGGTGTAAGGCCGTTCTAGATATTTAACGTCCAAGGATGAAATTACCAAGAGTTACAGAAAACGTTCAAGATACATGAATACATTTCCGACTCGCACTAGTAGCTGAAATCCTTGTAGGACTGGATTCAGTTTAAAAATTATAACATTTGAAATATGAGGGTATGAAAGAGTAAGAACTAGAGGTAAATGGTTATGGTTAAGAAAAAGAAGTAAAAAGTGCGCGGAAGTTTCTTCAGCGCAATCGAGTTTTCTGTACAGTATAAGCCGCGTCACATGAAACTTTTAGCCACGGCCCGTTGGTGGCCTGTCCATAGCGTGTCCATAGCGTTTCCGGACGCAGATCATGGCTGACTTTAACCTTTAAATAAATAAAAAAAAAAACTACTGAGGCTAGAGGGTTGCAATTTGGTACGTTTGTTGATTGGAGGGTAGATAATCAGCATACAAATTTGCAGTTCTATAGCCTCAGAAGTTTTTAAAATCTGAGGGCGGACAGAAAAAATGCGGACGGACGGACAAAGCCATCTCAATAGTTTTCTTTTACAGAAAACTAAAAAAAGTGATTTGACGAATCAAATGTGCCAAGACACCAAAATCATACAAGGGGAAAAGAATATATAATATATATATATATATATATATATATATATATATATATATATATATATATATATGTATACATACATACATATACACACACACACACACACACACACACATATATATAATATATATATATATATATATATATATATATATATGATTGATTAAAAAACTAAAATGCTTTATGAGGAAGAAATCGTCTTAAACGAAAGACCAAGACATGCTCAAATCAAAGCTAAGGTCGGATTGCATGCAAATGCACATGAGACAGAATTCACAATAAGCCTAAAATGAGGCTGATGATCAACCGTCCGTGCCTCGAATGCAAGAAAATGACTCGTACATAGACACAGCCAACCACAATGACAGACAAACAACAAAAGAACAGAGGAATAACGATACAAGAAAAGTCCTCCAGTCTTCCCGAAGATAATTAGCCAAGAACGTGTACTGCGGCATAAGAGCAGGAACTGTAGAATTCCTTGGAGGCTTTTGTTTACCCTTCAGCAACACCAGTTTTCCATTAAGCCTCCATAGGCCTTTTCAAAGACAGCCAAGATTATAATTCACTTCCAAGAAAGGATTGGGACACAGAAAGGAGGACATTACGTTTCAAGCGAAGACTAGTGGAGACCACCACGTACCCTAGGCAACAGCCTCATATAATACGGTGAAAGGTATGCGTACAAATTTCAGGGATCGTGGACTATGCTGCTCTAAAGGGTATGAAGCAAAAAAAATTGCAAATTGTCTCTGTGGTCGTTCATGTAAAAATACATATATATAATTAAACACACACACACACACACACACACACACACACACACACATATATATATATATATATATATATATATATATATATATATATATATATGGTATATATATACATACACATACATACATATATTTTGTGCATGAACAAGGAACCAGGGTCGGGAAGATACTTTTTCTTTGAACCTTGCAAAGAACTACACTAGACGAAGTTGTCTCTTGGGATAACAATATCTTGTGATGTGCAGGTAGCAAACAATCCGTCGACCATGAGACCTTCTTATCATCTTATCAAACACTGACCACCTCCTCCTCCTCCTCCTCCTCCTCCTCCTCCTCCTACTACTACTACTACTACTACTACTACTACTATTATAGGCCGATATTTAAACTTAGAACCCAAACATCTAAGAGTCAACGTTTAACCCATTATAATAATTTATATACATACATTATATATATATATTATATATATATAATATATATATATATATATATATATACATACATACATACATACATACACGTATATATATAACGTATAAATTAATGTAAAATATGTATATGTATACAGTATATGTGTGTGTATATGTATAATGTACATTACGAGAGTAACAATAAGAAGCATTAAATCCCAAATACCAGATAATACACGCAAATTAGCAAGGGGCAAGAGCGGACGCACACACAGACACACACAGCAGAAAATGCCCAAGAAAATCACAAAAAACAATCTTCTTTCGAAATGGTAAATCTCTTCCTCCCGCCACATTTCTATCCCTGGCGGTCAACTCAAATTAATGAAAAATATAGAAATGATTCACGTTCCGAGTTTCACTTATTTAATCTCGCTAATGACCTTAGGCAACATCGAGTAGTGAGATAAGGTGGAGTCTGCTGAGTTTAATTATTCAGATACTACCTGAAGCTAGAGAGAGAGAGAGAGAGAGAGAGAGAGAGAGAGAGAGAGAGAGAATCTGGAAAATCATTGCAAAATAAACCCGGAAAGCCAGGCAAAAGTTGTGAAGTTCCAAACGAAATATTGGGCTGTATATTTTCGTTATCTTTCATGAAATAAAGGTTCGGAGCATCCATAAATAAAAGAGATGTGACAATCAAGCACCCGGAGCTATGAAAGCCAATGAGAAAAACACCTTTCTCTCTCTTTCTCTCTCTTTATATATACTATATGCCATAGCCTATTATATGTGTATAAATGTTCGTGAGTGCAAACACACATGAATAAACACGTTTAAACAATCCATAAAGCACCCACAAACATAAAATTATGCATATACATTTGCGTATACTATTATATATATACACACACATATTTATACATATATATACAGATACATACATATATATACATATATATATACATATATATATATACTTATATATAATATATATACTATATATAGCTATGCATATTCATATGTATTCATGTTCATATTCGGTCAAAATATTGGCCATTCCCTTGTAGAGTAGATGCGAGTTTTCCCAGATTCACCTTTCAGTAGACCCGTGTAGTCTTTCTGGAGGATTAGGGTACGACTATTGAGGTTCTCGAGAACAAGAGTCCCAACAGTGTTCGTTTGTTCGTTAAATACATATTTCGTAAAACGGATATTTAGAAGTGTAATTGGGAAAAAATGTGTGCAATTACAATCACGCTCAAATTTAAAAATAAGAAAGTGAATGGCAACAAAACGCTCGAAAATCTAGATAAATTCCAAACCTCTTAGTTTTTACTATGCAAAATTGACGACTTCCCAGCTGAGTTGGAACAAGTTCCATCTACACAAAAACTGTCGAAAAGCCTTGACGGATGTACTGTCAAGTTTTGAGTGCCGTCATAATTGTAACGTTACGCACAATAATAAAACTGTCAACGTTTAATCAACATCAAACTCCTACAGTTCTAAAAAGGCGTTGACAGTAACACCTGTCATGGTTCAAAGAGCTGTCAGTGACGAGCCTTTGCCAGCAGTACGTGAATATTCAAATCCAAACATTGGTGGAAGTATCGGTTGTGTGTGGCGTGCAAGCAGTCGTAGCAAAATCCAGCAAGAAAAAAAGAACAAAGGTCTCAAGCTTGCAATGGGATCTGCCTCACATTCTGACCTTTCAAAGAATTCTGTGAAGAATTTACCTCAGCAATTTTAAACAAAAAAATACATTTAGTGTATGTGTGTGTGTGAGTGTGTCCCTCTCACTCACACGCATATATATATATATTATATTTATATATATATATATATATATATATATTTACATATATAATACATAATATATATAATATATATATATATAAATATATATATATTATATATATATATATATATATATATATATATATATACATAGTATACATGCAATGAGCTACAAATATCTTTTAATATCCAATATTAAAGGACGTTTGTAGCTTAATGTATGTATATGAATCACGGTGATATAAGAATTCATATATACATACATATATACACATATATATTATATATGTATATATATATATATATATATATATATATAATATGCACACAATCAAATTACAGAAAGAAGTATTTGAATACATATAGCATATTCAATCTTTCTCGCTTAATTTCACATGCGTCCATAAACATCAAAATTCCTACGGGAAGAGAGAACACGAATGCTTACAAAGTACACAAAATGTTGAAAACACCGCGCGAGCAAGGCCTATTTCACGGCCTTTTCTGAAAGCCCTCCACCCCAGAAACCCTAAAGCTTTATCGTGTGGAGCCACAGAACCCATAGAATGGTCCTCCGGTAATGGGAGACTGTTATATCCACCACGGGACAATTATTGTGCAGGAATTTGGTTGCTGTTCTGCTGCAGAGGCTGTTTCAGAGAAACAGCAGCACATAGAGCTTCCTGCAGCAAGAGTACATGGTAAATGAAATGGGAAAAACATTTGCATCGCTCGCCATTTAGCTATTTGTATCCCTACAACACTGGAATAATGTACAATCAGAAATGCGAACGTTTCGTAAATTCGGATATGAATTTTATCAAGAAAGAATAAGTCATTTTCTAAAAATTTCAAAAAGTAAAAATAATTAGTTGGGAAAGGTCTACATGAAATCAATAAAAATGAGACTGGCAGTAATGATCTCTCTCTCTCTCTCTCTCTCTCTCTCTCTCTCTCTCTCTCTCTCTCTCTCTCTCTCTCTCTCTCTCTCAATACATCTATGGGCGAGTACTGGAGTTTTCTTAAACTACAATAGACGCCATATGCATCCTTCTCCAACCAGAACACCAGTTTCCTGACTCGCCAGTCCAACCCGCCTAAAAAAAACGGGTAAAATGGACCCCAAAAAAATCAGGACCTATAGATAATGAATAATTGATGAGATTCCTTGCCCAAGTAAAAAAAAAATCCTGGAAGTCCCGTCAGGAGTTATTCGCTACGCTAAAAGAAAGCCCAGCCTGTTTCTAGACCGTGGCCCAGCCCCATGACTGATATCTTTAATTGGGACTTGAGTAACTAATTCAGGACAACCATAGCCCTCACTTTCCCTTCCTTCGTCAGTAGACGATACAGGGCATCATAAAGATACTCTCACTAGACTGGCAAAGGTAATTAACACAGTTAACTTGAATATCAGATCGTTAATAATGTATCACTTATGTTGTGAAGTTCTGACGTTTCTGTTGTGAATAGGCAAACTAACTGCTCATGCGTAGAGCCAAAAATATATAAGATTTAAAAATAGAAAACCCATCGCATTTCACTTAATTGCCAACCCCTTTTAGCCAGCTTTTTTTGTAACTATTTCTGGCCACTGATCTCCCTCGAACCTGCTGCTTCTCCCACATCTGAAATATTTTAATCAGTCAGCATCTTCCATTACTCTTCAAACTAATCTCAATGAATTCTCAATAGTCGTTGGTGTTTATGCTATGTTGCCTAAGAGTGTCATGAAACTCGTCCAGTAACGTTGCACAAGAGTAGCATCTGCATCCTTGTCGTTGTGTGTGACTAATATTTCGATGTTCGCATGAAATCATTAATGGCTACTTTTGACAAATGTCCAAAACTAATTACGCGGTCTGGTTTTCCTCACCGTCGTTTTCGCTACCTGGACATCAAGGCCGAAGGGGCGCTGCTATACCTGAGGTCTCTTTCAAAAGGTCTATGTATATTTAGGCCTCGGTCTCTTTGCCTACAAACACATTTACCAACTACTAACTGGCCGACGACTGCTCACGAAGAAAAGAGCCACGGAAAAAGTTTATCTTCCTATTCTTTCCATCGACCCAACCAACAGGCGGGAGATCTTAATCATTTAACCATTGGCCTCTGCTCTGGAAAAACAAACACACAGGAAGTTCTTATTATCCGCGGTTTTTGACTACTTAACCTAATCATTTCATCAGAACGTTTTCAGTGATCGTGGTCGTTTTAAATCAGTCTTGAATCACATTCAAGTAAAGAAATGTGCCTTATAACTATCATTATTATTACTACTACAGAACTGGTGCTTTTAAAACTGGCATTTACTTTAACTGAATATACCTCGTTCACGAACTCCAAGTGGAAATTCCCATTCAGTTCAGGGACGTTGCCTGGGGAATTTTTCTGTTATTTAGTCAATACGATAAAGCCACACGAATGCCTGCATGTAATTCCTAGTAAGATGCAATACATTAGTCTAATTCCCCAACCGATAAATATGTCAATTTGTAGGTTGTGGCCTGATGGAACGCCAAGCTATAATCGTGAGGATTTAAAATGCATTTAAAATGCTGGAAAAACTAAACGTAATTAGGCCTAAATATAATTTAATTTACTGTAACTTTAAAAATCAAATCTAATTGTGCCGGAGTAAACAATAGAATTATTTACACGGCTACATACTAATTAATAGTGAATCTTACTATATCAAACGTAATGTGTATTTAAATATTCTTTTTCTGTGTGTAACACTGATAACCTACCGCTAAACAGCCTAAATTTTAACGGGACAGTTTACCTTGTTTAAAGATAATCTCAAAGGTCGTTAAAGTAACTAGAACGGGGGTATATTCGTTTCAGTCTTAAATATAATAATAAACTAAGATAACGATAGAAAAAGGGTGCCAAGCTGATACTGATACTAATGTTATACTATATTTCACACAGGCAAAGGAATACTTCGAGAAAAATATATTTAAAGATGCGCTTATGTTGCAACCTACATAATAAAATCCGAAAGGATCTGATCTTGTCTGTCCTCCCCAAGGTGACATGACACAGCACCCACCCCTGCAAACCTGTTCGTCCGCCCAGGGTGGGGGCGGGGTAGGTAGGGGAACGGGAGGCATATTTTCGAACTGTAACCAAGTTCCAGAACTTTCCCTAAGAAAAAAGTCAAACGCCATATCTTAAAAAGTAACTATAAAATCGTCTTGAAAATAATCCTATTCTTAGAACTAACCCGACCTAACCCTAGGGGCATTACAAATAAACCGGGTCTGGTGCAATATATCTAGGGAATTTGCAAACCTGTTTGTCAGTCTCGGGTGGAGGCGGGGTAGGTAGGGGATCGGTAGGGTAGGGGAGACAGCAGCCCCGGGTTCCACCGCAAGTAGCGCGAACCAAATAGCTCGTTAAGAATAATTCTGCACTTTATTCTTGCAAATGGATAATGTATGTTTATAACGTCACAAAAGAATGCGTTATTGCTGTTCCTGTAATTACTTGCCTAATTTGTAGGGTTGCACGTTCCTACAACATCAAGTACTAATTAAATAAGCCAACACTTTATAGAATCCTTTACTTTCGTAATTACATTGACTGTTCTATTTCACTTAATTGCCACACAGAAAATTCCATTTAACAATGTTCTAAACTACACAAAGGATGTGATAAAACAATTATTTAAAAAAAATAAATAGAAATAATAAAGATTCCCTCCCGCCTTTTCTGAAAAACAAAATGAGTTCACTCAGTATTCGAGACCTAATTAAAGCTAACTTTATTCTGATTCCTGTTAAGAGCCATCAACGATTGCAGGAGTCCCCGCCATTCATTCTTTATTTTGCAACACAATGTTAATACAAAATCTTACTCTGAACTTCATTTTATATATATATATATATATATATATATATATATATATATATATATATATATATATGCATTAAGCTACAAATGTCTTTTAATATCCAATTCGCTCTACCTCGGATTTAATATATTTTCAAATATGTTAACCAAAGGGGAATTTTTGAGTTGATAATAATTTCGTCCTCTCGTGGGTTCGAACCAGCGACCAGCGGACAGAGGAGAAATCAGGACTTCAGTGAGCTAACGATTCGGTCAACAAGTGAGGTATAAGTTGATACAGATTCCGACCTTACAAATCCCTGTCGAACTCAGGTACAGCGAATTGAATATTAAAGGACATCTGTAGCTAAATGCATGTATATGAATCACGGTGATGTGATAAAAATTCACACACACACACACACAATTCACACACACACACCACACACACACACACACACACACACACACACACACATATATATATATATATATATATATATATATATATATATATATATATATATATATATATGTGTGTGTGTGTGTGTGTGTGAGAGAGAGAGAGAGAGAGAGAGAGAGAGAGAGAGAGAGAACATATTTTGAGAAAAAAATTTACCGAGATAATTATGAAACATAAAAATATGCTATATAATTACTACCTCGTAAACCTGAACTCGAGTTTTTAGAAAAGTTTGAGATATGTACGGATATATACGTCGCTATATATACTAGAAGATATGAATACAAGCAAAAGGCCCCACCCTTCACAAATATATCATCCTGTCCTTTCAACCAATGAAAAAGCTGCAAATGTCTTGGAGACTGGTTCTCACTCATCTCCCCAGCCCCCAACCAACCGCTCCCCCCCCCCCCCCCCACCCCCCCCCCCCCCCCCCCACCAACCCCGCCAAAATCATAGGCTTAAAAGGTCCTATTGGCCTTCCAAATCGCCCCTTTAACAATAACCTTCACAAGCCTCTTGTTTACACTTGAGGTCCTACAGGATTCCCTTCTACAAACAGTATAATCCACCCGATGGCCCTACAGCGCACGGTTCACACGTCAATCGGGCATAGCAGGAGGGCACGAGCGGGCAAGGATGGCCGCAAGTCCCTTTGTACTTGCCTTCTTTCCGCGGGTCAGCCAAGGTCAGGGTCGTGGGAAAGTGAAAGAAATATTTCGCTGTTCACAAGCAAAGGTGAAGAGTTCTTCTTTCTATAATGAACGGGTCTTTCATACAAATCAAAAAGAGTAATCTCCCAATAGGAACATGAACAAGGGTACGACTGGATCCAGTTATCACGCGGGGTTGTCAGGAGCAAATGTTTCCCAGTTCCAAGGGAATAACAAGGTCCCTAATTGGCTCCCATTAGCGTAGCTTTAACTTGCCGTGCGTTGCTTAAAAGGCTAAACGTTCAGAAGGTCAGTGGTGTTGTAGTTACTGGTGAAACACGCATTTCTCGCGAGCACTGAACATACATAGCAAATAACAATATAGGCTAATTACACGTACATACGTACATAAATACATACACAAATACATATACACGCATACATACATACATACATACATACAGACCTGCATGCATGCATGCATGCACTGGGCCTCCAGTAGGCATCAGAGGAGTTGGAAGACCGAAATACACTTGAATGACTAAAGATATGTGGATGGTAAGCACATAGTGGCAGAATTTCAGTGGTCATTTGTATCATAAGGTCTTGAGGGCGATGTTACACACACATAAACGTTACACCACAAACACACACACACACACATATATATATATATATATATATATATATATATATATATATATATAAATGTATATCATATATATCTTATATGCGTATATATACTACATACATCATATACATAAATATATATGTGTGCGTGCATATATATATATATATATATATATATATATATATATATATATATATATATATATGAACAACTCCCACATGCAGAATATACAAGGACAAGAATCGTAACCCATCCCCCGACGGACAACGAAAATAAAACGGTCGCATTAATAAAGGGAATCCTCGCCATGAGTTCCCGTGACAGTTGGCCCTGCCACGAGAGAGAGAGAAAGACGGACGTTTGCAATTGGATATACTGCAGGAGGTAGACATGAGTAACGTGATTAAGGGCCCTGCGAATGTTGCACTTCAGCTGCATGTGCGGCCAGGGAGATCCTTCTTCAAGTATGTGCCACATGGTATACTCAGCCCACACTTCGTGATATACTCATATACTACACTCTTAAAGCTGATGGGCAGGGGATGGCTTTCGTTATCATAATTACTGCTGCTGGAGTTATGTTGACTTTTATTGTGGTAAATATTAATGGTAAGTAATATATAATATATATACTATATATATATATATATATATATATATATATATATATATATATGTATGCAAGTGTATAGTAAATAATAAATACATATTTATGTATATATATAAATATATATATATATATATATATATACATGTGCATAATGTAATATATATATATATATATATATATATATATAAGAATATATGTGAGTGTTAAGTAATACATATAAAAGGAAAGCTTCGAATCTTAACTAAACAGCTCTACGAAGAAAAGAAATATTTAACAGAGAGAGTTAGCCACTGAAATTCCATTAGTGACGAATATCTCAATCGATGAGCATACGAGAGTTTTATATATATATAGCTATATATAGCCCCCCGGGCAAGGTACTGACAAAGCGTCATAAACAACCATCTGTAGGAAAGGGAACATGACTGCCAGCTGGACCATTTAAGGGGCTTTGTTAAGCATAACTGTGATAGGATTGCTTCGTCGTCTGCTTCTGCTTGTTTCTGCTTTGGTTTCGGATTTGAACTGACAGAATAAATTAATTGAAATAGATTTTTAGAGATTTGTTTGCTTGCACGTTCTTCAGGAGCATATGATCATTCTATGAAAATATATCTTCAGGAGCATATGGTCATCCTAAGAAGAAAATAAATCTTCAGGAGCCTATGATCATTCTAAGAAGAGAGTAAATCTTCAGGAACATGTGATCATTCTAAGAAGAAAGTAAATCTGGAAATGATGTTTGTTGACTCATAGCTGCTTCTTATGGCTAGAAACTTTATGAATAATAACTTTATGAATAATAATTAAGAAAATTAAAAGAGACCAATACGAACAACGTACGAAAATTAAGAATCTCTTAGTTTAACCAGACCACTGAGCTGATCAACAGCTCTCCTAGGGCTGGCCCAAAGGATTAGCCTAGATATTTTTACGAGGCTAGGAACCAACTGGTTACCTAGCAACGGGGCCTACAGCTTATTGTGGGATCCGAACCACATTATATCGAGAAATTAATTTCTAATCACCAGAAACAAAATCCTTTGATTCCACGTTGGCAGAGCGAGGAATCGAACTCGTGACTACCGAATCGGTTGGCGAGCACGTAAACCACTCGTCCAACGTGGAACTACAGTCATTGGAAGTTAGGGCTCTGTGACCGAAGCTTTCCTTCTGTTTTGATTTCAGATTCTAAACCGACACAAAAAAATAATTTAAAAGGATTTCTAAGGACTTCGTTTTCTCACATCCTCTACGGGAGTATATACTAGTTATTATAAGAAAATAATCCATCTTCAAAATAACGAAATAAATTCCAGTAATAAGAAACAAAGCCGAAACCAATCTAAGCAACATTATGACCTTGGCCCACAAGGATCAGTAGCTCCTACTTTCTAACTGCCGCCAAGCTTATCTATTATTTATTCATTATTTCAGTACATGAAACCTATTCACATAGAACAAGCACAAAGGGACCATCGACTTAAAATTCAATATTCCACAGAATGTTGGTGTCAACCTCCCACCGCAGACACCACACTGCAGCAGTAACTGATCATGATACCGAGCCAGTGATTTTTCATCGCCCTGGAGGAGACGCGAACTCGGGACATCTAAATGGCATTCCACGACACTAACCACTATATCAGCAGAGCTTTCTTCTGGACCTTAACGATCTCAGGGTCCGGGTTCGATTCTCCACTCTGCCAACACGGAATCAGAATTTATTTCTGGTGATAGAAATTCATTCCTTGGTGTGGTTTGGATCCCACAATAAGCTGTAGGTCCCGTTGCTAAGTAACCAATTGGTTCCAAGCCTCGTAAAAATATCTAGGCTAATCCTTTGGGCCAGCCCTATGAGAGCTGTTAATCAGCTACGTGGTCTGGTAAAACTAAGATACCTATACTTTATAACCTGTTGTTCTTCATCCTCGTCTTACTTGTGTTTGGACGCCTTCAGTGAGCCCAGTGAATATAACTTTATCATGTAGACACACGTTTTAGTAGTCAAAAGTAATTCCAGATTATTTCAAGCCTAGTCTGAGTGTATTTTAGAACTATTATTCTTCATCTGAAGAAGAAGCAGACAATCATCAGACTACACCGGGGCATAAAACAGTCTTTAATATAGTTTGTTTGTTTGTGTGTATGGTGTTTTTACGTTGCCATGGAACCAGTGGTTATTCAGCAACGGAACCAACGGCTTTACGTGACTTCCGAACCACGTCGAGAGTGAACTTCTATCACCAGAAATACACATCTCTAACCCCTCAGTGGAATGACCGAGAATAGAACTCGCTGCCACCGACCACGCCACTGAGGCGCTTATTTATTATACAGGAATGATCAATAAACAAAATAAAAAAACTTTGAATCAATCAAAGCATCTCAAATAGGAAAATGTAACAGGGTTTACAAATCCCTCATTATAACGAGTCTAGACGTACCAACTATCAAAGCCTGGCTGGAAAAGGAGAGAAATATAGATTTTCCTCCCGAATTAAAAAAAAAAAAAACACCAAAAATGTCTCTTCAGATTATGCAAATTTCTTGCAATTGCACCAAAAGGGAATTACCGTACTTGAATATGCACTGAACTCCCAGTTAACAACTAGTGAACTGGCCAGCTGCATATACTATTCTCGTACACTACACGTCGACCGCCTTTTTTAATCTTAAAATGGAACGTTGAACCTCGCCATTTTCACGATTTTTCAGTTCCACAAGAGAGAGAGAGAGATCTTGCATCATAAAGAGATATTTAGGAATGGATAGACACACACACGCACAGAGAGAGAGAGAGAGAGAGAGAGGGAGGAAGGAGAGAGAGAGGGGGGGAGGAAGAAAGAGGAGGAGATAGAGAGAGAGAGAGAGAGATAGAGAGAGAGAGAGAGAGGAGGAGAGAGAGAGAGAGAGAGAGAGGGGGGGGACTTGCACC
The DNA here is from genome assembly GCF_015104395.2 of Macrobrachium nipponense. Taxonomy (NCBI): domain Eukaryota; kingdom Metazoa; phylum Arthropoda; class Malacostraca; order Decapoda; family Palaemonidae; genus Macrobrachium; species Macrobrachium nipponense. Next base: position 21,055,485 of record NC_087212.1, on the reverse strand, counting down.
GTAAAGAAATATTTAGGAATTAGGAATAGATGGAGAGAGAGAGAGAGAGAGAGAGAGAGAGAGAGAGAGAGAGAGAGAGAGAACTTGCACCGTAAAGATATTTAGGAATAGATGGACAGAGAGAGAGAGAGAGAGAGAGAGAGAGAACTTGCACTGTAAAGAGATATTTAGGAATGGATGGACACACACACACACACACACAGAGAGAGAGAGAGAGAGAGAGAGAGAGAGAGAGAGAGAGAGAGAGAGAAATTACTTATATTAATAATTCAAGGCTGTCTGTATGAAAGAACCAGACAGGCATTACAACCCAAAATCTTATCCGGATACAGGAAAGTAAAAACAAATCGGGGAAGTTTCAACAAACTTCTTTCTCCAACATCGGCGTTGACGATGACATACGACGAGGGCCAAGATGATGATATTGATGAAAACAACAATTTTAAGTAAGAGCACCGGTTGTTGGGTCAGGGTTGGCCGATAATGCCAAGTCATATATCACCACCATAACACGTTTTACCGATAATATGTCGTCCTTGTTATCGTGATGAGATTCTCTCTCTCTCCTCTCTCTCTCTCTCTCTCTCTCCTTCCTTTGAAAGCAAAATCTAATGAATCAGAAATCTAACAGATAAAACGTTATAACATTTTCTCCAACTTTTAATCTTTTCCAACACCGTTCCTTCAGTGCCTTCCCTACCCTATCTTGGGATTCTGGTGTCGAGGAGTACTCCCAGGGTAGAGGGGTAGGGGCAGGTAGAGGGCAAAGGCCTAAGAACGGCAGGAGGCGACAAATCCATCCCAATAAACGTAATAGTTTCCAAGTTCATCGCAATATTACAATCTCGCCTACGAAAACTGAACAAAAGTCTTAGATACCTGGACTTGTGGGGGTGAATAAAAAGATGACAGGCTTAATTAAGCATGTGCGTGTGTTAAACGCGAGGAAATGAGACAGCAGAATCTTGGAGGAACAAAAGGGATAACGGAAAGAACCGAAGAAAAGCCGAATTGAATGAAAACGCCCAGAAGAGTGGGACGAATGACGCAGCCCACCACAACATAACGGCTGCTTGCAAGCAGTTTTCACATATTCATTGCCGCTTTCAGAGGGAAGATGAAGGTGATAAACCCAAAGCTTACTCAGCAGAATGAAACAAAAGTGCCTGAAGACATCCCAGTGGAAGACATCGATCTGGTGGTAACCTCATGAAGTGACTTGCCTTGAAACAACTGAATAAATTTGAACGGAAAATATCCAGAGGAGTACACGAAACTGGGACAAGCTCTGACATTCTCTTTCAGCTTCTGTATTCCCTGATTTCTATTATATTCTTCATTGGGCTGGGTAGGATTCCGGATATTTTCCTTAACCCTTCCTTTCTTCTTTCTAACTTAGGCTGGAAAAGGTGATTGCTCGTCCATTCTGTGAATGAGCTTGCAAATCCTAACACTTTCCCCACTCACCTACCCATGTTTAATACATGTGATGTTCAAAAGTCATTTTCAAGTGGGCAGGATCATGGAAGTTAGCTTTATCTATAGGCACTGGCCTTGAATCCCATTTCAGCGATAATGGAAAGCATTCAACCTAACAAAAGGAACGTTCTAAAAATTAATGACCAAAACAATAAATCCAATATTCCACACTGATACCTGGCGAGAAACAAAAACAACGAGAGAACATAAATAATGCTTAAACAAAAGGATTCAAGGTTATCGGCACGATTCCGTTAAAAGAAAACCATTCACTGACCTCTCTATGATCAAATAACACCCTGACGTAGTTAGTCCATTCACGATTTCAACAGTCCGTAAATGTCTCTGTTAAAACAGGTTTTACAGCTCTGAGAACGATCAAACGAAAGCTAAAATTCCCGCATACTCAGACGAAGGATACGAGTTGATGCTCTGCAAAGCACATTCTTTCGAAATCTAGACTCATTAGAAAGAATGCCAGCGCAGAGGAACATCTGACACGGAATCAGGATATAATAAAACGATCTCATTAACTCTACCCTGAGAGCGCGCAAGGATCACTCGAGATGATAATGGTCATGACCCACACTCTCCTTCCTTCGAAAGAAAGGACCACTGCAGAGTGGTTGCGAGATATTATGGAAAAGGGAACGAAAAGGTCTGGCAAAAGTGCAATGTCTGGCCTTTTATCTTCTTTTACTTGGCAACTTGAGCAATTAGGTGTTGGTTAGATAAACACAACGGTTGCAACTAGAACCTCCAGCAAGGGGTGTTGTGAGGTTACCACAATACCATCCTTGTTTCTTTTTATTTTGCGTCGTCACACCACTAGCCAGAGAGATGAGATTCCTCTCATCTCATCCGGCATCAGCATCTCCCGGCGTCCCATTTTTAAGGGGTTGAATTGCTATACAGCAGCGTGTCTTGGCTCGGACGGCGAGAGAGATGCAGCAATCCAATCTGATAACTGGAAATTCGAGGAACAGCGGACTAGACTATGAGATTGTCTTCTTCCTGACAACTTTCGAGGAAGAAACATGTTTTGAAATTTATCTAAATTGAGCCAAAAGGTTGCATCCATTAGGACACTGGGCACCTTTCATATAGCCAACAACACTTGTTAATCTAATATCGAAAAATGCAATGACATGAACAACATCAACGAAATACAAGGTTCCAGTTGCCGGAACATAAATGTTTCCACAGAGACAAGGAATTCAGCATCAGAAAGCTGTGAGTGGGGGGCAACAGAGTAACAAGGACGCAGGTACATCAAGAGCCCTTCAGAAGAACTAGCTCCCTTCAACATCCAGCGACTTTAATAAGGCAAGAGATTTGTTAGTTTTTTTTTATTATTATCATTATTATTAGCCTTTGGATGTCAAAACACAGGAGCCATCCAAAATGCGAATCGTAGAAATAAAATATAAAAAGAAATTCAAGAAACTGGACAGACGAGTTCAGTGAACCAAAGAACGTAAACCATTCCAGAATAATGAGACGACAGAAGACAAGTTTCAGACGTGGCGGCGATGAGGGAAGATCTGTTCGTTACGAGCAAGGCTGATTTAAGGAGCAGCAGAGCAGTTGTCGCGGCTATCCGTTTACCGACGTCTGGAGGGGAAAGCCTTCCAAGTGCCGGAGAACTGATAGAGGAAGTGAGAATTGGGAGACTAGAGGAGGGGTACCATGGGCGAGACTGAGAGGTGCAAAAGTGTTTGCGGTTGCAACTGGGCATCATCGCAACTGGCACGCCCGGCATCTTCCAACACCTCTCCCCCCACCCCCGCACTCCACAACCCCATCCTTACATGCCCTCTCCACTGCAATCTCATAGCATCGCCGCCTGTTCCCCCGCCTCCGTCTCCTACTCTCGCGTGTGTTCAAGGGGGTGGGGGGAGATAAAAGGGGGTGCGGGTTTATCCTGTTCAATAAGGGAGATGGGGTATGCGGGCTCATCCTCAACAAAGCTAAGTGACGGAGAAGAGTCGAGGCAAAGGGATGATGCCTTGCTATACCACAAACTGCTGCCTCAACATCGTACCCAGTGGAAATCACTACTCGGCTAAGTAAAAGGAAGAGCTGCCAATGTATTTAATGAAAGGATAAGACGAAACTGGGAGATTGTGAGACGAGTTTGTCACGCGTGAAATAGCCTCTGCTACCAAATGCTGTTCAGTGACCGTCAATACGAGCAGGGTAGTCATAAAGTTTCATCAAGGGAATAAGTGAAGTTAAGTTACTTAATGAAAATTAAAAGGTTCGCCTTAAATCGGTACTGTTATAAGTACTATCCACAGCATAAGTATAGTGTAAGTCCTCACTTACAAGAAAATGACTAGACCACACACATATAGCTACAGGAGAGAGAGAGAGAGAGAGAGAGAGAGAGAGAGAGAGAGAGAGAGAGAGAGAGAGAGAGAGAGATTCTTTCTGCTTAAAGAGAATCACGCCATTGAAAGAAAGGGTACAACAATAAAAGAACCAAAATCTGTTAAAGCAAGATAATTGATCAATAGCTCTAGAACAATATGAGATCATGAAAGCGAGGGCTTAGATATACCACCTTTGTATAATTTATGCATCTAAAGCCGTCTGTAATGTTCATACACACCACCATATAGATACACACACACACAAATTATATATATATATATATATATATATATATATATATATATATATATATATATATATATCATATACATTGTTGTATAGACAATATAATAGCACATGGCTTTCTACAGTGCACTAGATTTAACAAGGCAAGACGTTTGACCTTAATCTCTACAGCATAGGTGCATCTCGCCCATCATGTCCAATCTATAAGGAGGCACCTAGACAGCTCACGACCTACCCTACCCTAGGCTACTACCTCAAAGCGAACGAGAAGGGTACTTAAGTATCGCCCTCTCATAACTATACCATCATGGCGCTGTAAGAGAGAGAGAGAGAGAGAGAAGCCGTTGAGTCTGTACTTGATTCTTTTAAGTGGTGGTTTACGATCGATTATAGCAAAACATAAATTGGTCAGGACAGACTCGTTTGTGTCAATTTCTCAGCACGTGGAACATGTTGTATATCTTTGTGCGTGCCTCTCTTCCTCTCTCTCTTTACAACATACATAAAACATAATATAATTTGCATGTTTATGCGTCGTATGTAATAAATCACAAACCAAAAGCGTAATAAGTTAAAACTGCCCATTAAAATGATAATTATGCTAATGGTTGCTGCTTCTCACAGCAGCAACATCACCAGAAATTGTATTCATATTAACGCACACATTATGTATATGTACATATGTGTGCGTGCGTGTATGATCGTGCTTACGTATGTCTGTACTGTATAACATAATATTAAGGACACATTTCAAAGTGTCAAGAATAAAGGTTCACCAATTACCTTCAGGATATGCTGGTGAACCATTAGCTTTTAACAGAAACATCATGAAAATGCTATTCAAGGCTAATGCTCTGCTTAATGTAATGGTCCCTTACATCATTTATGAAGGGTAATTAGAGAAACACTGCGACAGACATAGCCAGCAGTCATGTACGGTAAGCTCTGACTAACGGAAAGGGAGAATCTAGAATACTGATTATAATTGTACTAAATATTTATATGTCAAATTTACAGGACTTAATAAGAGTACAGGCTTCTTTATATTATTAATTATTATTATTATTTTAAAATACAACTACCTGATAAGCGTATATAATTACTTATACTTTTGATCATTTCATACGATGGGTCTTATTCTGATATTTCAAAACAGAATGCGTCAAAAAAACAAATAATGCAAGAATACATTCCATTACATACTGTAGTAAACCCTTTCCTCTTTTTGGGAACCAAACGCAACGAGATATGCCATATTAGCAACGACAATATAATATTACGAATTGCGTCCGCTTCCGGAATGACAATGGTGCCATATGCACACGAGTAATTGCCCTGGCATTTTTTTTTTCTGCTGATTACGACCAGAAAATTTAGCTATCAATTATCATGAGTGAATCAATGGCATATTTCTGAATTTCCGGAAACACTAAAAACAGAACAGTCTCTCTCTCTCCCTCAGATGAGTTCACCTCCCCGGAACGAAATTCATCATCACCGTGCGAATTTTGCGTTGCAAACAACTGGCCTCTCCATATTTCTAGTCCAAAGGAAAACTCACCTGCTAGTGTTCTCAGGTGGGGAAGTGGGAGGAAAAAGTTCTCTTAGCACAAGCAAGCAAGAGTCTACAGAAGACGTTTCTCTCTTTAGCTCAAACGGTAAGAAATCGTGAAAATTCTTTCCTTGCTATTTGGACTCCAAAGAAGCATACTTCAAACTTCTCAGTCTCTAAATAACAAATTAACCTTCCCCTTCTCTTTCATACATGGATATAAAACGCAGATACAATATAAACTCTGCAGGAATATCACCACAAATACGACTATGAACAACTATATTGATCAATTTCCAAAATCAAATAATTATGTGACTGGCAGGTTAAAGATCACTTTGATATTCACATATCTTGAAACACATACAGTACCAATAGAATAAGAAAGAAATAGTCATTACCAAAATTATTAACTACTACGAATACTCTACACTAGGAAACCCGGCAAGTGAAAACTATATCAAATATCTTGAACGTGTCACAGTAATCGTCGTGGAAGACCTATGAGATTACCATAGGCCTAACGAGGCCTAAGGAGCAGCCTACTCTGAATGGATTCCCATGAGTGGAAGCCAGATTATCACTTTCATTTGGGATCTGACATTCCATTCAACTTGCCACATGCTGCAGAGGTCTTCTGTAAGAAGTATAGACTTCTCGTGAATTATTTGTTCAAGGAAAAATTTACACAATGATATCACTATTAATAATTTTTGGCTTGCTAGCAAGTTAGCAACGCTATGAAGGGATGTTATGCCGACAAAAATACAAATACCCCAGCATAAACCACACCACCATTGTATAACACATACACATACACACACGTACACGCCCACACACATGTGTGTGTATATATATATATATATATATATATGTGTGTGTGTGTGTGTGTATGTGACATTTATGTTGAAGAATATAAAGCCACATGTGTCATTTAATATCAAATTCTCTGTATTTTGATGACAACACGGTAAGTGGACAGGTATGGAAAATATGCAGTTTATCAGTTGTAATTTCCAAGGTACGGTGCAATCGATATTACATGATATCTGTGAGCACACACACACACTACATATATATATATATACACACACACACACACATATATATATATATATATATATATATATATATATATATATATATATGCCTATACATATACACAAAATTATAACTACAGACTTGACTCACATTTTAAACGCTGGCAAACAGACCCTCCTAAGTAAGGCTAATTTTCATCTTGAGAAGAGAGAGAGAGAGAGAGAGAGAGAGAGAGAGAGAGAGAGAGAGAGAGAGAGTCCGGATTGATTGAATCTTATTTATATAATGTTGAATAGATCAAAATGGGCATGACTAACCAGATTGGGCTTGGAAATGTCAAAAGAAGTGTAAATTGACGTCCCTCCCTACGTGATATCTAGCATGACTCTTCTAAATATGGATTCGAAAACAACAGGAGAAAGCAGAAAAGGTGTTGGCATTTAAGAAATGCATCAAACAAGCCGTACAAAGCCATTTTACGACTGAGTTGAAGTGAATCTGAGCAGGAGCCGACAACTGTGTCACTCAACAGATGGAAACCTTTTGACTGGCGTGTGAAGATGCTCCATAATTATAATAATACTTCATTAATATTTCATTCAATTAGGGAAAATTTTCTAATAAATCTTATTAAACAGTTCAGCAGAGCGCTATATGGGACCCGAGAGACATCCCACTTTCCTATGGGCCAACTTAGCAAAACTATAAAACTATAAAGACGGAAAAACGACATTGCACCAACGGTGAAAAAGGTAAATGAAAACCAAAGATGATATACATATACATACATACATACATACATAGTTACATACATGCATATATATATAATATACATATATATATATATATATATATATATATATATATATATATATATACATGTATATAAGACACTCAACGGAAGCGGAAACTAAAATATTTATTCTAGAAGACTCCACCCTTTTGAGTTTCACTAGTCAACTATGAATCATCGAGATTCTAATCCTCTTGCACGCTATTTACCGACTTTACTTTCACTACACACGCGCGCGCACTATCGAATCTTATTACAATGGTAAATAAATATATAAATAAATACAAACTTTCATTCATTGTTTCCTCCCATATCTGATTGAATTTTTGCCGATGATGAATGAAATTTTATCACACGAGCACCAACAGCCCACAAAATTCACAAAGCAAGATGGCCTCGCTTATAAAATGTTTGGCGTGGACTCCCATGCCTACTAGGCAACAAAATTATATAGCAAATTCAAATCTCACTTAGTACGACGAAGAACATGACACAGGAAACGCATAAAAAGGTAAGAGTTCCTGGGAATGTTAGGTATACCAGTATCAATAAAATCGTGGGAAATGAAGAGAAAATTACAGATTACTCTAAAATAACACCGTTTTTCAACACATTCCAGGGTCTGCTATCTGACATTCGCCACCGAATGGGTCGAATCAATAGGATACACACGAAAGAAAGCCATGAAAATGATCCTGTGAAACAAACATCGAAGAAAAACGAGTGTTTTAAAACAAGAACTACAATCAAGAACAACAACGTCAATTACTGTCATACAGTGTAAATCTCGTGGATTAGTAGTACTACTCACTCACTATCTTAAGTTTAATACCTTCAGTTAAGGTTAACGAAATATATGACAAAACGATAACATTAGGTTGCATTCCAACTTCATAATTATGATACCTCTATTCCTTAGCGTGAACAAAGTTCAATCTAGAAACGCCCATAATAAAATCCAATTTGACCTTGAACGCAGTTAAACGGAATTTTTTTACAGTATAAGCAATCAACAGAAAACTTGTAGCCTACTGCAAAATGATGCAATTTACATTATCATATATGTAAAATAATTATTTATAAATTAATTATAATATTTTATATATAAATATATGTATATATACATATATATACATATATATATATATATATATATATATATATATATATATATATACGTATACATGTAAGTATATACATAGTACATATATATATATATATATATATAAATGTGTGTGTGTGTGTTACATGAATGACTTCAATTTTATACTAGATTAACAAGATGTATTCAAACTTTTTGTAGCCAATTTTGAGAGGAGTTTCCCACTCCACACAAAAACTTGAATTCCAAAAAACGCTGAACACTTTTGCAGCAATTCAAGGTCGGCTGAACGAACTAAGCTCAAACTACAGGCACTTCCCGACTACATTCTAAAGTTCAAGCATATTTTTATATTCAGAAATAGAGCACGAACGGTTTCCCTTTTATTTTTCACTTAGCATTTTGACAAAAGACGCTATTAGTCCCCACATCTCTGAAAATTGTTATCCTTGATTCGGCAAGTTTTTTTTTTTCTTTCTTTCTTTCTTTTAATGACGAATGGTTTCCTTTACATTACAATATCACGGTTCAGCAATTTCAATCTCTGTACATCACCTAGACAGTTATATATAAAAACGTTATGTGCATGCGTTAAACATGCTTACAAAATAGAGAATAATCGATCCACAGTAAACAGAAAGTATAACTACGAATTAAATAATGGATGCGACAACAATATAATAAACAAAGTTAAGCAACCTAGCTAAACACATTTACTGTATTCCTTTTTGCATCACTGGACACCAAAAGGGGAAATAAATCTAGCGTGAACACCACAAACACATGTAATTCAGAGAGAGAGAGAGAGAGAGAGAGAGAGAGAGAGAGAGAGAGAGAGAGAGAGAGAGAGAGAGAGAGAGAGAGAGAGAGACTTCGATAAAGTTTGGCAATATAGAACTTGTCAAGTTGAATTTACGAAGAGAACTTAAGCCAAAACGGATTAAGGCAGATCAAGAACGTGAGAATTTCATTATCCACGGCTTGGTCAAAGCACAAAAGCTGCATGAGACTAGCACGAAGCTTTTCGGGTCTCAAGGTTACAAGTTTACAACAGCTCTGCTTGGAAAAAATACACGCAGCCACACTTGTGTAAATACATTTAATACATGCTCTGTCACATGAACACTCAAGATACTGTGAATCTATTCGGGATCTAAGTTATGAAGTATATTTTTAAAACATTAACAATATTAATATTAAAGTATGGAATCTTAATTTGGAATTACAGACCCTATTATGCGAGTTAAGAAATTACTTGAAAAGAAAAATAAGAAACTATTTAAAAAGAAAAACTATCCTCAATGTGAACAAGCAAATGAATAAATGAAATCGTGAATGAAAAACTGAAATCGGTGTAATATTCAAGAAATTATCACAGAACTTACATTGTGAAAATATACAACGAAAATATCCAGCAGTTTGACATGGATACCAAAACATAATTTTTACGAAATGTCTCTAAAGCACCAACAAATCAATCTCACAGCAATCAAGAGAAAAGCCCTGAGGAGTGATAGCGCTCCCACATGCAGGTGTGCACATTCCCATATATCACAAAATGTGAATTAAAATTTCGCTGTAACTCTACATTCAGCCATCCTAGAAATACTGTCCAGGAAACAGCAATATTAGAAGCAAAAGAGAAAAAAAGTTCTAGCTTTTGGTGCCACACCCGCAAGTTTTCCAAACATCACTTTTCTCTTCCTCTCCCACTCGACAGGTAAGTCAAAGTCCCAAGCAACTCGCCTGCGTCAGCCAAAAAAGAGGAGAATTCAAGTGAGCAAAGTTGCTCTGATTCCAGAAACGCAATGTTTTCTTGAATTAACAATATTAATATTAAAGACATATGGAGGAATCTTAATTTGGAATTACAAACCCTATTATGCGAGTCAAGAATTACTTGAAAAGAAAAATAAGAAACTATTTGAAAAGAAAACTATCATTCAATGTGAACCAAGCAAATGAATAAATGGAAATCGTGAATTGAAAAACTGAAATCGTGGTTAATATTTCAAGAAATTATCACAGAACTTTACTTACTTGGGAACAAAATATGCAAACGAAAAATTATTGCCAGGCCAGCTTTGACCATAGGGAAACCCAAACATACTTTTTTAATTTTTACGAAATGTCTCTAAAGCGCCAACCCAACAAATCAAATACTCACAGCAGTCGAAGAGAAAAGCCCATGAGGAGTGATAGCGCTCCCACATGCCAGGTGTGCACATACCCGTATATCACAAAAATGGTGAAATTAAAATTTCGCTGTAACTCTACATTACCAGCATCCTAGAAATACTGTCCAGGAAATAGCAATATTTAGACAAGCAAATGAGAAAAAAAAAGTTACTAGCTTTTCTTTTGGGCCCACCACCAACGCAAGCTTTTACCAAACATCAACCCTTTTCTTTTCTTTCCGCATCCCATAACTCGGACAGGTAAGTCAAAAGTCCCAAGCAAACTCGCCTGAGTCAGCCTAAAAAAGAGGAGAATTCCAAGGAGACAAAGTTGCTCTGATTCAAGAAGAAAGTAAGTTGTTTAATGTCGACCGAGGCTAAGGTTTTCTCCATTCATGTGGGGGCGTTTTTGCAAATTTCAGTGGAAATGGAGAAACATTAGACAATTCAAGAACAAGAGAAAGAGAGAACGTCTGAACTACGTTGACTGGTTAACCGAGCACCAACAGTTGAAAAAGCTGATGCCGAAAACCTGAATCAGAGGTAGATACGACTGCCTTCACCTCAATCCTGAGCAGAGGAAAAACACCAAACGATATTGCACGAGCATCATCTTTGACCGTATAATGTAACTGGGAAGTAACGCCAGAGGCGGAAGGAACGCCAGAGCCAAACAAACTTCACCAAACGCAGAGGCAGAGTAACTCAACTGAGCACTATGGCACAAAAACTGTACCCTTGGCCACTCAAGTTCAAGGGTAGGGATGAGCATCCAATTGGACTGCCAGAATTCTGCTGACAAAATACGAGACTGCTAGCAAAGGAAAACGCTCGTAAAAAGGGAAAAATTCCGTTTTTCACTTAGAATACTATCATAAGACCCATTGCGTTTACCTTTTTTAATGGACTTAAAATCCAGATTTCGAAAGTTAATCCCCCCCAATAAAAAATAAGTCTTTGCCTTGACCTTAAAAATTCATTAATAAACCTGTTACCTTAAATATAAAGTTTCAAACTAAGTATCGACCAGCAACCTGAGGATCCCTTAAATCTTACACACAGAGAAGACAAGTAAGTTCAGTATCAAAGAAGGCCGAAGTCATTCAGTCTCATCACAGATAGTGGTAACAACCCAACTATAAAAGTAATCATGGGTCTTTTATATTATATATATTAGATATATATATATATATAATATATATAATAATAATTATATATGAATTATATACATATATATACACATATATCATATAGACATAATATACTGCACAACGTTAAATATAGAGATAATATATATATATTTATTAATATAATACATAATATATAGATATATATATATATATATATTAAATATATATATATATATATATAGCAGCGACAAACGTCCAAGTTAATCTAAGCATACAGGCGCTTATCTTTATGAAGAGGCATATTGACTATAAGACAACAGTTATCATCCAATGCAGAATATATACAAACTATTAGACGTATTAGTGGATTCATTTTGGAAACACGGTAACATGAACAGGATTCCATTTTTCCATGATTGACCTTAAAAAGGCATCAATAAGATCCCACCTAAAGACAAAATAATCTGGAAAATGTTTAATCTTCTTTCTGTTATATCATATGCTTAGTTGTTAAGTCATAAATGGTTGCATTCCTTTCCGTCAACATCATCTGTATTTTTTCATTTAGCTATTTATACTCATACAGCGACGTACGTTCGCTCAAAGAATTCCAGTCACAATTTTCATACGAGGCAACTCATATGCAAGTGTTCCCGAGGGCAGTCTACTTATTCAAAGAAAATTTTCACTCTGTAAAAATACATAAATTATATGGAACTAAATTAATTGGAATAAAAAATCGATATTCCTTTTTGTTTGGATCCAACCTGGATGTAAATTCATTGGTTAAAATTTTTCGATTCTGCTAAACAAATTATACCATTCTCTGTAAGTTTTCAGGTGACAGTCTTGGCCAAGTTGAACATGGCTGCCTGTTTCCTTTTTTTTTTTTTCGGGGGAAGGGTTGACTGCTTGAGTAAAAAAGAAAAAAATCGTAACGCCGGTCCCCCTAAAACTATTTTGCGATACTGAATCTTTAGACGGTTATGATTTCAGCTATCTCGAAGTACAAGTTAAGTCTCAGACTAATCAGACATCATCAGGAAAGAAATAAAATTATAAATCATAAACCATAAGACTAGAAAGTCTTCCATAAGCATTGCGCGGACTGTTTAAAGTTCGATAAGACCTGCGTAACTTTTCCACTGCGATGTTGCTACAGTAGCTGTAATATCTGAGGGAAAATTAAAGCCTGGTTTGTTACTTTTAGCACGGGAGAATGTCTAACTTTCTTAAAAGTCCCATTTAACTGCATTTACCTGTAGCAAAAAGTAGACCGAACAGGAACGTAGATTTCCGGAGCATCGTCATCTTCAGCATCCTTGCGTCACTACACTTCAAATCACTTTAAAAACTCTTCCAAATTGGAGACACTTTAACGTTAGGAACAAGTCTTACCAACTGTAAGACTTTTCAATTTAATCCCAATATTACTCAAAGATCCAACAAAGTCGACAGACTTTTAATATTTTCTCTAACACACGTCAAAGAAAAGATTTTTCTTGCGCTGTCACCGAACTCCGCGAGTTTGTGTGCGTGTGTAGCGAGCCTAGACGGGGAACCGAGAGAGACGCGACCCTCACACTACGAGAGCCAGACACCAACTGAACGATAGACCCGCCAAAAACCCATAAGGGAAGAACCAACTTCTTACATGCACTTGGACATTAGTCATTCTTAAAAAAAGGGCGGCTTTTCATTCAAGATGGACAAAATACAAAACTTCGACAGGAAATACCTCTGGCAGTGAACCGATTTCTTGAGTTCAGAGGAGAGCATCAATACAAGATTACTAATCACTTATCACTTGAAGTTCTTTGCTCTCATTTTCCATGAACATGCTAGTCCCAAAAATATGGGTCTAGTGAGCTTTGAAATATCAATATCAGTGATTCATATCCATTTCATCTTCCGAAGGTTAATGCCATATAATTTTTAACATGGGCGGTTGATAATCGACTACGTTCTTTATTTGAATATACAATATACAATATATAGATTTATACATCATCATAGTTAACTGAATAAACTGCACTGCCTTGCTTTTTCTTACTAAGCAAATCATGTCACAAGCAAAATCAAATAAAAATTATACACTTATATCACTTATAAAGTTATTCGAATACAAACTTAAGCTTATCATGTACTAGAATCTCTTACATCAAGTTTGGATTGACGTAATTCAATATAGGCCTAGTAAATTTGTGTCCCATCGAAAACAAATGGAAAATGCAACTGCTTTCTCTCTCTCTCTCTCTCTCTCTCTCTCTCTCTCTCTCTCTCTCTCTCTCTCTCTCTCTCTGAATGGAGTCTTTATATATTCAAAGGTAATTTCGTACACAACATTTTCAATTCCATCTTTTAAAAATATAGTATGTCATAAAATAAAGTATTTGTCATAAAACCATTGTTACCGCGTAACAATGGGTTTATGACATTTGTCATAAGAACACATATTGACCTATTTTTATTCGATTCATAACATGCTATCTATCCCCATCTAAACCTAAAATGGCCGGCGGCAATGTCTAGTACTACATTAGGTATAAAACTCTTATCAGTCATCTGACAACAGAAAACTCTTAACTTTCATTTTAAACACAGGTATGTACTATATTGACTACTTCGGTTTCAAACTTAAACCTACCGAAATCCGATAACAGATATTGCGAGCTTTACAATGTGTAAAAGCCTTGTTTGGGGGATAAATCTAAAATCCTTGAAAATTTGTCTTAAACAATTTCAGAAGCATGAGAGCACACAGAAAAAAAAAAAAAATCCAAAATACATCATTACTCACGGACACCTCACTTACATCCGTTTTCTTCAAGGACGGAATCCTTCAAGCGAAGAAACTTGCGCCTTCAAGGGGGTACTAAGAACTAAAAGAAAAAGATATCATATCCGGCATACCAGTTGGTATGACTGAACAGTCGTTGGGAACGTAATTGTCAACGGTTGAAGTGCTCGCTGACCAAAATAACTAGAGCAGCTAGTAGGATATCAAAGCTTTCTTCAACGTCTGTGAGTTTAATCGTTAGTGATTTGTTTTATATTCAATATAGCGGTGTTTAACAAAAAAGAAAAAAAAAATATATTGTTTTTATTATTAGTATAACACCTTTACATAAAATTGGCGCCTTGCAAAAGTACGCGGACGAAGTCTACGGAAAATGCACACCGTAAATCAGGCGAAATCCACACGAGAGGCTCCACAATGAACATACTTTTACCACCCGGAACGTCTGTCGCTATTATGATAAAGTAATTCCACACTACCATGTTATAAGTTGTTCTGATGGAAAATCGCACAAACATGAGATAATAGAAACGAACATTCTTGCTAACCGGGAAGTGCGAATTGGATATTGTAGGAAAGTTGCGTGAGCATTTTTATCGTTATATTTGTGGGTCCTTCATCAGAATAATACTACAAAAGACATGCAAGGAAAAATATAAAGTATAATTCAGAACAAAGAGGAAATGCGAAAGGTAACCTATAATATTTGCACTATCATTTCCTCTCTTGAGACTAGCGCTGAACATTAAAGGAACAATATTTATTGCTGCGTATTTGGACCAAACCATTGTACACACACACACACACACACACACACACACACACACAAATATATATATATATATATATATATATATATATATATATATATATATATATATATATATATATATAGTTCCTTTAACGTGTGTGCAAAACTTCTAATGCTGAAGAGCTCTCTCTCTCTCTCTCTCTCTTTATATATATATATATATATATATATATATATATATATATATATATGTGTGTGTGTGTGTGTGTGTGTGTGTGTGTGTGTATGTATGTGTGTGTGTGTGTAATGTGTGTGCGTGTATATGATATGTTCTGCATTTATGTAGCCTATGTTTGTACGTATGTCCACATACAAGAACAAATCTGTTTGGTATAGCATAGGGGACGTTTTACTTCCTTATCGTCGAGGCAAAACCAAGATGAACGCGTCGAATGCGTTAGTGGGATACCGTGAGATTTACCAGAATCTCCGAATATCATGTCAACGGTCTGCTGGTTCCATACGTAAAGCCACTTCCACCAAAAGGCATAGACTCATCCGTATTCTCAATTCATCATTCGGACGACCCATTTACTTCCAATAATTTTTTATCTAGAGACATCAATCATACGGCGTATAAGTCTACGGATTTAGTTTACTGCAACTTGGTTCCACAAAGATGCATCAGTCTGAACATGATTTGTTGCAATCCTGCATCAACTTATGGGGGAAAATTCAAATTGTAATTTTGATTACAATTTTCAAAAGGTGCATGGTATTCACTTCATCATAGCTGCTACATAACAACTAACCTTGGCAATGAAGACGTGGGAATAATTGATATCTTTACTAACCAAAGCATTTCGATTCTGAAAACAACAGTGCAGTCTCCTGAGACGCATCCTAAAGAAAGATTAAAATTTATCAGGATTTTTCATTCAGGTTAAGTACTCCCCCTAGGATTCAAATTTACTTATTACAGATAAACAGACCCTTTTTCAGACAAATCAGACTTAACAAGTCGTTTAACTCAATATTTTGATACGAATAGTAGTCTTCGTCTTTCCCACCGATATCCCTACATTAAGGGGTCGGTTGCCTGATGCGGCTCCTCCACTGCCTTCAGTCAAAGACATCATCAGGCATTGTTTATTGTTTGGCAAAATGGGTTTTTACGGCCACATGCCCTTGCTGTCATCAACCACAGTTATTGGCAGTGGGCCTTGCCTTTTACTAAAAAGTATGACTGCAAGGCAGCAGTTTCCACAGTTACTGGCGGTGGGCCTAGCCTTTTACTAAAAAGTAAGACTGCAAGGCAGCAGTTTCCACAGTTGGCAGTGGGCCTAGCCTTTTACTAACAATTACAACTGTAAGAAAGCAGTTTCCACAGTTTTTGGCAGTGCGCCTAGCCTTTTACTAAAAAGTAAGACTGCAAGGCAGCAGTTTCCACAGTTATTGGGGGTGGGCGGAGCCTTTTACTAAAAAATACTACTGCAAGGCAGCAGTTTCCTCAGTTATTAGCGGTGGGCCTAGCCTTTTACTAAAAAGGTAAGACTGCAAGGCAGCAGTTTCCACAGTTATTGGCAGTGGGCCTAGCCTTTTACTAAAATGTAATACTGCAAGGCAGCAGTTTCCACAGATTTTGACTGTGGGCCTAGCCTTTTACTAAAAAGTAAGACTGCAAGGCAGAAGCTGTCCTTTTAATCGCCTTTTTCGACACGCAGGGCCTACGGTGGTGGTATTCTTACGCCCCCACCACAGGATCAGTTTGATACGAATAGTAGTACTAGGCCTAAAGACAGATTTTTTTTTAAATCAAACCCCATTAGCACCAACGCCCACGATAATTACTTGATAATCTCAGTTTCCATGAATTTGAATTTTTCCCCAGCACATCACTCCATCTGTTAACATGGCAAGGGAGAGGGGCAGGGGGGATAGCGGGGAAGGGGGCTGGGCAAGCCAGCCTAATTCAACGCCGGTCCCAATTCCAGATAAGTTAAGGACGGTTGGAGTCAGGAGGGGCATCCGTCCGTGAATCATATGCCAAAACTAATTATGATATGAGCTGTTCAACACGGGGGCCGGGGTGGCGACCGGGGATGATTGGGGAGGGACTGGGGGTTGGTGCTCATAGTTGCACTAAAAGCAAAAGTTAGAAGTTCGACATGAAGATGGAAGAAAGGAAGCGGGAATGAATGTGCAGTAAAAAGTGAAAATGTGGGTGCAGCTATATATGGTAGCCGAATGAATGCTGCGAACCCCCTTTAGTAATGCCCACAGCGAACAGCGTGAGGTCCACTGACGTAACTAACCCCCCTAAGGGAGTCACTGCGATATGAAAGAACAAAGGAATTGACAATTTTCTTTTCTACTGGGCAGAGCCCAACTGGGACTTGCCAGTGACTGTGTCAGTTGCATTGACGGAAAAAATAAATATGACAATAAAGCATGACACCATAAAAAGAAACACGAGAGTGAGCAGACACTAACGTGCGGGAAAAATGGTAAAAGTGCACGAACCGAACACAGAAATAAAAAGGAAAGAGGGGAAGCAGAGAAAGACAAAAATAAAGAGCAAGAAAAACAAATGCAAGAGATCGAAGGAACAAAGGAGGAAAATGTCACGTATGAAGGAAGCACGCTCCGCATATCTAACGGTGCGGCCATCAACAGCAGTAAAAAAAAAAAAAAAAAAAAAAAAAGGCAATAATTTAGAACAAATTCTGGAGCTTGCCAAGAACACAAAATTTAGAATTTAAAAGTTAGGTTGCACAACTTCCGGTCTATTTACAATACGCCGTCAAGCGCATAATGAACCGAGAGACGATAGTGATTAATCACTCTGAGGTGGTTTCATAAAACTTTGGCCCTCTGGTGGTCCTACAACTTTTCGCTGGAACCCCCATTTCATCGGAGGTCTTCCAAACTATAATAATGTTAAAAGTCAACGATTTCATTAATAGCACACATTTGGGTTCCAGCAAGACGTTTTTAGACACGTTCCGTTTTTTCCCATTACTCATCTGTTATCATAGTATATACTGACCACTGACTTGGGTACCTGGTAACAAGGGTAGTATTGGACTGCGGTGGGCCGCAACCAGGTTGGAAATGAGCGAGCGGCTAACAATATCATCCAAAAAGTAGCTTGCTGACTTTTTCAGCCATCCCCTCTAAGAAAGATAATAAGTAGTTCGATTCTCGGCTCGACCAACGCGGAACCAGAGGAATTTATTTCTGGTGATAGAAATTCATTTCTCGATATAATGTGGTTCGGATCCCACAATAAGCTGTAGGTCCCGTTGCTAAATAACCAATTGGTTCCTAGCCACGTAAAAATATCTAATCCTTCGGGCCAGCCCTTGGACAGCTGTTAATCAGCTCAGTGGTCTGGTAAAACTAAGATATACTTATTTTATTTATCGCCGGCAGTACCGTGTGGCGCAGAAAAGGGCCTTTGAGAAATTCTGCCACTAATGTCTTCCTTTTGATATATCATCCAATAATCTCAATTCATCTCCAGCCTCATTTCACAAAGGTCTCCTCGAAATAGGTCTGGTTCTCCGAACTCTTCTGGTGCCCACAGGAATTCAGCCGACACTATAACTCGTACTATTCTCCATGTGGTTGTACAAAGGACATGTTCAAGCCATCTCCATCTCCCTTTCATCATAATCTCATCTACGTGGGGAACTCCCATAATCTCTCTGGTGGCATCATTTCTAACTCTGTCCTGCCATCTGACTCCCAATATTCTTCACAAAGCTTTATTCTCAAATCGATAATATATTTTGAGGCGGTTTCACTGATGTGCCAAGATTCATGTCCTTATAATATAATATAGATCGCATTAGACTTACGCATAACTTTATTTCCGTATGCAATATCAGTTTATTTGATGTCCAGCTCTTGTTTAATATAATGAAATAACCTATCCAAGAGGCCATTTGGTTGATGAAAGACCACATTTACATCGAATGCAATGCTGGCGCAGATCTTCAGTTTATTTTTCACCCCAGAAACTTTACGAGCAAATTTTACTTTTGGATATGCACGGAATCAAATTACGTAGTTCCGTATATCAGAAGAAAAACATATTGAGATGGCATGCCTTGCGAATGGAGATATCGAACAATTTTCAGGGCATTTTAAAAATCTTTTAAAAGTATTTATTCAATAGATTTTTTACAAAACATTACAAAAAATCCAGAACTACATACATTTTCATCTGAAATACATTGCTTTTAATGTTACAAAAATTCTTTGTGAAATACTTTAACACTTTCTCTTTCAAAATGGCCTTGATATGTCTCTGTTTTTTTGTTTTTTTATAATAGAAGCGTTTATTCTATTTATAATCAAAATAGGCCATTTTCTAAAGCAGTGAACTTAACGAGAGATGCACCGCAATGTAAAATACATATCTGAACAATAACAGGTTGGTTTTGTGATCTTAATGAATATCTAGCGCCAAATAATAATTCAACTTTTACACATCGAGAACCTATTCTCAAAATAAAAATGAAAGTAAAATCTTGCTCTCTTTTGATGCATACCAGTCCTTCTATTCCATTGTTAATAATCATATTCACGATGCCATTTACATAATCGATTTCGTTATATTTCCCCGCATTGACTTACTCTCAAACCTGAGTATAATCTTTCTTATCAGTTATTTAGTTTGGTGGCTAAACGTACTTGTGTATACTATTCGTAACTAGAGCTGTTATAGTAGATACACATCAACTGTACATTTGATGTCTGGGCCAGTCCCTTACGACGCTCCTGATTGGGTTGATAAGCCAATCACAGGGCTGGAAATTCTCAGTCGCTGTCGAGAGTTCACATAGGCAGGATGTATGTTCCACCTCTCCTGAGGAATACTTTTGAAAGACGTATCGCTCTGGAAAGGTGGAACATAGATCCTACCCATGTGAACTCTCGAGAGAGACTGAGAGTTTCTAGCCCTGTGATTGGCTAATCAACAGCCAATCAGGACCGTCGTAAGGGACCGGCCTAGACATCAAATGCACGGTTGATGTGAATCTACTATAGTATTGGTTCCTTTCTGGTAAACCATTCAAAATTACGATGACGAATAAGAAAATATCGCCAAGTCTTATAACAACGGCAAAAAAAACAATAAATTTTAATGATCAAGTTGAAATAATTTGAAAACAGGTCTTTCACGATGAAAAGTTTTACGCTAATAAGAGTACAACATCAACAGACTTAGGCAGTTGGTGAGACTAATCTCCACATCCCATAAATGTTCCCACCACGTTGAAGTTCCACGATATTCAGAAACAATAATTTGATCATTCATTGTCCTAAAGTACCAGACACGAACTACTGCTCTATACTAAAGAGTTACCCTGACAGGTCCTGAAGAGATCTTTAATGTCTTGACAGAATGGTTCCCATTGCACGCACACCTGCTAAAGAGGAGCTGCCATCTGCTTTCACTAGACGAGAAACGACTCCATCAGAGATGGGCGGCAAACTGTGGCTGACGAAGTAGTAATTTTCAAATAAGTTTTAAAAAATGACGATTTAAGGAAACACTGGCGGTGTTGCCATGCGTTTAGTGATTATTGCTACTTCGTCAGCCACAGTTTACCTCCCATCTCTGATGGAGTCGTTTCCTGTCTATACTCGGTTTTTTCCATCTGTCCACCCGCCTGAGGTGTTTGCGTAAGGTAACACTGCGTCCCGAGCTTTAGATAGTGACATTCAGCGTACATTCAACAATATTAATATCCTATTTCGAATATTAACGATGTAATTCGTATACAGTAAATTATTAAAACACTTTTCAGTTGCAAATTTACACCCAGATATCCTTTTATTTACCTAAAATTTGACACATAGCGTAACTATCTAAAGACCGGGACGCAGTGTTACCATACGCAAACACCACAGGCGGGTGGACAGATGGAAAAAAACAGAGTATAGTGAATGCAGATGGCAGCTCCTCTTTAGCAGGTGAGCGTGCAATGGGAACCATTCTGTCAAGC
Source organism: Macrobrachium nipponense (assembly GCF_015104395.2). Classification (NCBI taxonomy): domain Eukaryota; kingdom Metazoa; phylum Arthropoda; class Malacostraca; order Decapoda; family Palaemonidae; genus Macrobrachium; species Macrobrachium nipponense. The sequence continues at coordinate 21,034,018 of NC_087212.1, read as the reverse complement.
CATTAAAGATCTCTTCAGGACCTGTCAGGGTAACTCTTTAGTATAGAGCAGTAGTTCGTGTCTGGTACTTTAAGACAATGAATGATCAAATTATTGTTTATGAATATCGTGGGATTTAAACGTGGTTGGAACATTTACGGGATGTGCAGATTAGTCTCATCAACTGCCTATAAAAGTCTGTCGATGTACTCTTATTAGCATTGTTATATTTCGTTAGTACACTGTGAACAAAACTCTTTTTCATCGCAAGAAACCTGTTTTCAAATTATTTTAACTTCATAATTAAAATTTATTGTTTTTGCCGTTGTTACTTGTCTTGGGGATGGTTACTTATTCATCGTCGTAATTTTGAATGGTTTATCAGTAAGGAACCAATGCCAACAGCTCTAGACCATGTGATTTTATTTTTGTGTTTGTTGTCATTAATCGAGCAAGCCTTATGGTAGCACGGACTCTTCGTCCATTTAGTAGTTAGGTATAGTATATACAAGAACGTTTAGCCAGCAAACTAAATAACTGATAAGAAAGATCATGATCAGTTTTTCCCCATACAAAATGAACACCAACCATCTCACATAATTCAGTCTCCCCCTAAGAAAACAAAAAGTTTCATTTTCAGTAAGCCTCTTTATATGGCTTATCATGATTATGCAATACACATACTAATTACAAATAAGAACTGCAGTGTTCTTATCTTTTTTACATTAGCTTTAATGTCTTAACATTAATAATTTACTGGATTTTGTCAAAGCTTAAGGCACAAACCTGATCTTGGCTGTTCGATAAAATGTTACTTATCCTTTGTGATTTAGTTTAACAGCGATAGACTTGCTGCTTCATGCTATGACAAGCGTTTGTGCCTTGGAAGTTTTTCAATGATCAAGATCTGTGGTAATGTAACGTCAGCTAATTCAGATGAGATACCTAGCTATCACCCATTTTCCATTTCACAAGTCAATAGACAGTGTGTTTTTAGTGTATATCAACAAATGAACAACCAATCACATAGTATCCTATATGTAGTGTTACTGTGTATCATTATGCTGCGTTTCAGATAATGGCACCATGTCATTTGGTGTGTTTTAAATGCTATTGAAAAAGACACATCCAATAAGCTTCATCAGATTACCAACTTCCATATAATATAAATATTATTTTCATGAAAGAAAAACTTACCGAAAATCTTGCTCATCACTAATGTTTTTCTCTTATGCTAGAACAAGTCAACGTAATAGTTCGTTATGTAAACGCTCCAAACGAGTTAATTCCACAATACCCTATCTATCCACACATAATCTAATTTCAATATGGGACATTGTCATTCAATGTATATTTAAACCATTTGTGGAACATGTGTTGGTTACCGTTGCCATAGATCATACATACAAAAAGGGTTTGGTCCTAAGACCTAGATCAAGAGAGGGGAGGAGAGGACGGGAGAGGCAGTCTAGGCTAATGGTTAAGAATCCAATTATACTTCTGTAATGGTAGGCTATGTAAATTATATGCACCTAGAATGACAAGCCATACCAAATAACGAAAAACTGGAGAAGTTCTCACCCCACCGGCTTTTTTTTATTTTTTTTTATTTTATGTAGCTTAGGTCAGCCTACGGGTTAGACTAACTCATTGAGACTTGGGTTAAGTGTTACATTGAAGATTGGTAGAGGCGCATTGCATATTATATATATATATATATATATATATATATATATATATATATATATATATATGGAGATGGCATTGATCTTTGGGGGTGACCTTTTTTTTTCTGGTTATGATTTTTGAGTTGAATTTCTGGAGTTTTTCGAGCCAAGAGAAGAGTTCTGTGTTTCTTTTATTTTTTGGTTTGCGTGACTAATTGGAAGCAAGTGGCATTACGAGTCCTATGGGGATGTTATTTTTGGAGGCATATAATTGCTGAATTACGAGTTTATCATAGTTTTTTTTTTATCCCGGATAGGTGATAATTTTTTTTATATAATTGGGCAGAATCATGTGAGAGTTGTCTAAGAGACAAATTTTTGAACACCTTAGATTTATATATATATATATATATATATATATATATATATATATATATATATATATATATAAATCACCATCTTAACTATAAAACAACTCCGGTGATAAAAATATTTCCTCCATTTAATTAATAACCACACCACCACATTCACTCTAATTTCACCAATAACCACATGTTAATAAAAACCACCACTCCACCAATAAAAAATATTCACCTCTATTTCACCTATATTGAATGTGGAATAAAATAAGTCTCCAAAAAATATTATATCTCCAAGCAGGATAATCAAAAATGAAACCCCATCGGCAAAAAAAAATGCACTCAAAACACCCAGCTGACACACTCATAAATATTGCCCTTATCTCCTCAAAAAGGTGTCTCCATTTGCAACAAAGATGGCTGCAAAATAATTGAACTAAACATAGCTCTCACCACCATAGGCCTAAACTGTGGAAATTATATCTCCAATACAATAAAAAAAATATCAAATGGCCAAAATATTATATCTCCAATATAATATACCTCCAATTCTCCAGAGAATAACTCAATGTTATAGTCAAAAACTATAAACTCTCTGCTTAGCATAACTGCTGAAAAAGGGCAATAACTCGGCAAATAAAATTGTTCAGAAAATTCTAGAAAAAATCACCAATGTGCCACAACTCATTATAACAACGCTCCAAATTCAGTGTCTAAGTAAAGACTTCCCCATATGCACTATGGCATAGACCACAAGAAACTTAACCAAGCTACCTATCTCTGGCAAAGTTGTCACAAATACAACAAAGGTATTGTGCAAGAAACCGACAACTTCTGGAACACAAATATCCAGAGAAAAAAAATGTAGTGCCATTTCGTATGCATTAAAAAAATGCAAAAATTCTCCCATATATCTCTCTGCAGCATCAAAAGCTGAAATCATAAACACGTTCCCGAACAATGACTCTAAAGTCACGAACTGTGATATTAAAAAAAATTCACATAAACTGGAGAGAAAAAATAAATTCAAATTCACCCATGATAAAAAAGTTACATCAGCTATGGCTAACTTCCAAAAAAGGAAAAAAGAAAAATCAATGGCACTGTTAACTATCCCTGTGACCCATATAGATGTCAAGCAATTTTCTGCTGAACTCAAAAAAAAAAAAAGAAAAACAACAAATGTGTCGTTAGTTCCTCCCAAATTCACACAAAAAAAACAACACCACCCATGATAGCATTACAACACCCATGTTAGTATATATAAAAAATCACCAATATTAGTATAAAAAACATCACCAATGTTAATGCTTGCCCATTCACCAAAAATTCAGCACAAAATTCACCAGAAGTTCAGCAAAATTCAGCACAATTCACCAAAAATTCAGCCAGATTCATCACCCATGAACTACTGACATATTCTCCAAATTCACTCTATAAATAATTAACCACAAAACTTCTCCCATAATTCATTGTAATAATTCTCCATAATATAATTATCTGTAATAATTATTAAATAATCTCCCTTGAAATATCTCAAATCTCTCTTAAAATGTCTCAAGTAATAATAATTCTTCTTAAGTAACCCCCCATAAAATATCTCAAGTAATAATATAATTCTCCTGCAAATATCTTAAGTAAGGGCATTAATATTGCCAGTCCACAGTATCTATCATATTGCCACACTCCACAATCAACACCATTTCCCCAGTATACACCAAATACGACACAAGGCACCCATCCACCACCAATGGCGACACCACCTGACAACATCAGTCAGCAATCATCATCAGTCAGCACCACCGGGCATCACCATTCACCACCAATTGGCAATCACCATCACTCAGCACCACTTTAAAATAATCTTTCCAACACCAATCAAATCTCTATTTAAAAAGATAATAATCTCTGTGTCCCCATTATAATTATGCCTTCCAAAGCATAAGGAAAACTTACACCACATCCCATATGTATATCATTTCCTTTTCTCTTCACTCAAGAGAAAGAAAATCTCTTTCTAAAAAAAACCCTACGGGCATCTCACATCATCAACCAATCATTATTAGCTGATGTCCTGTGGCATTGGAAAACCCTTATTCAAGGCCAGATTCTTCCCCCAATACCCCGACACAAAGCGAGAGAGAGAAAAAAGAAGGAATTCACCTCCCACTAAAAAAAAAAGTTTCGCCCTCCTCTCAGCGATAGAACACCCTCCCTGAATTGTGTTTGAGTACCCCCTGACGCAGACCACTACTCGCCCCTTGCAATACCCCTAGGGTCGGTTAGCAGAAATTACGCTGACCGCGTAAGAATGAGTGGGCGCTCTTTGTCTCCAAGCAAAAACGCAATTCAAGCAACAGTTTCGTATGTATGAAAACCATTCATACACACGCACATGCGTCTCTTCTAAACATGCGCCAACAAAAAAAACACGTCACTTTCTGCTACTCCTATGGGAAAAAAAATGTGGTATCCTAAACCAATCCCACTACTCACAAAATGATTAAAAAAAAAAAACCAGGACCAAAAAATACATTTTGTAACACTCACCGCTTAACAATGAAAGAAAACCCGACCACAAAACCAAATGCGCAGTAATACGCAAATACACACACACAGACGTCTCGGGAACTGCATTCACAGACTGACTGACCAGCTCCCTCGAGGCATCTTGCCCTGGGCAAAATGCTGAGTCCAGTTCAATTCTCTCGTATCATTACCACAGTCAACGGACGGATATTTCTCATTCCCTCTCACCTAGCACTGAAATTTAACAATTTTCCACAATCTCACAAAAGGCTTTTTCGTTCGACCACCGCTGCCCACCACTATTAACAGCGAGGGCGTCTCCCCCCCTGCTATTCATATATTTGGTATGCGTTTAGCCATAGCGTAAGGCCTAACTGGTTACACTCAGTCCCTCCTCTCTCTCTCTCTCTCTCTCTCTCTCTCTCTCTCTCTCTCTCTCCTCAAGGCGACCACTGGTAGTAGCCTTCCTCTCCCCCTCTCTCTCTCTCTCTCAACCTCTCTCTCCCTCTCTCTCAACCTCTCTCTCTCTCTCTCCATTCCATCAGGTCATCAAATTAGAGTCGGAGCTACAAAAATATATACGTTTATTCAAAGCAAAGTACTAGTTGAATAATTCAGGTTCTAACAGGTTAATTAATGGAATGATAATTCACAGATCAAGTAACTCAGATAACCCCCCAGTATTTAAATGTCTTAATCAGTAATTAGTCACACCAATTATCTCTTCTTCAAAATATTATAGTTCCCTCACTACAGGACACTTTGTCCCCTCACTAGGACACTCGGTCCCCTCACTAGAACCGCCTGTTTAAAAGACAGGAGAACACACTAGTGAGCACACACAATCATAAAGACAAGGTCAAAAGATTAAATGAAATAAAACATCTTTACAAAATGTCAAACAGACAACAGGCCATCCCTTTGGCTAAAACATAATAACACTTACCCATTACAGCTTGGAATTTCACACACTTTCAAAAGGAAACACCTCGGCATACGCCATCGTGGCTCTGCCTTTCTTGCACAGACCTCTCCGTAAGTCTTCCATAGTTTTGGCTAAAGATGCCATTATGAACGGAAGAGGCGCACACGTACACATGAATTCACACTCTTCGTCAACGCCCCAAATAACTGGTCACAGCCAGTTTTCAAAGGCACCTTGAACAAGCCCTCACGAACTCACATACCCACAGAACGAACATTGACCTGCTTAAGTAAGCATCTTAGTGTCACACCATCCCAGAAAAGATTTATCAGCTTTCTCTAGGTTGTCGCTCGGACTCTGTCTCCATGGGAAGTTAAAAATAATGAATCTGTAAATTCCTCCTTTTTACATATATATATATATATATATATATATATATATAATATATATATATATATATATTATTAATATATATATATATATATATATATATATATATATACGTATGGGCGCGTGTTTTTCCGAAGATATGACAGAACACAGTAGCTTAGATCTAGCATGTTTCCCAAACCAAATTTTTGTTTTGTTCCGCCCATGTTATATGTAACTTGGATGGAGCAATAAAATTTCTAGTCTGGGAAACGTGCTTAGCCTAAGGCCGGGTATTCACGCATAGGTTTACCACTCAGTCTCTCTGTCAGTTCATCGAAACTGACGTTGAAATGTACGTGTGGAGACAGTTTGTGGGCGGAGTCAGTCCACTCACCAAAACTGATGAGCAGGGGTTACCAAAGATTTTATGACAGTTCGCCGCCGGATTTCGTCTGGGTACGATCTCAGCCACTCGGACTAGAATATGAATAAACTCAATATAGGGCCTCCTAATTCATTTCATTGTTAGACCATGCGGTGCGATTTGTAGACCGTTGCCAGTCCAAATTTTATGATAAATATAAGAAAGAAAAAATATTTCCATACAATAGACAATTTGGTACAGGCCTAGACAAGTGTGCTGCCTTTTCATGAAAAGTGTTAATAGTGAAAGTAGGCTTCTCGGTCTATTTCATAAATAACTGAACTAGCCCCCAGGTCTAATTTAGCCTGATTTATTAATATTGCATGAGAATTTTCGCAAAGTTTCTTCAACGACTAGTTACGGATGGGTTTGGGCCCGATGTAAGGGGGCAATAGATTTACCAAAAACGGAAAGTTCCTAGCCCTTACACAAGGATGCCTCGGATCCTACTTACTACCACGTCTTGCTAGTTATACGGAATTGAGTAGAGAGGGAGAGAGAGAGATCGTTTGTGTGCACCGCTTTTATAGCCCAGTCAATTAGTGATTTCCACAGTTCGATTTCAACTTTCCCACTAAGCGACGAACTTAACAAATTAACCAATAAAAAGGCACAACAACTTTAATGTATGGGTTTCAATGCAGAAAAATGAGTGAAATAATAAATTGACCCAAAACATTTTGTGAAAGTAAGGCCTGTCCACACAACCGGGCCTGATCGGCGGACCTCCCCTCTAACGGGCGCACTTGACGGGCAAACCGTCAAATTGCCCGATGGGTCTTGTAGCAAAATCACCATGGTGGTGCCTGATGGCTTGAGCTTCGACCCTGGCAGACGCACGTTAACCATATACATTTCTTTTACTGAGCCATTCTTTGCACCATATTCTCTTCTTTTTCTTCTTTTTCATCACACACAAAGCAATTATCATGATACACAATATCTTTGCGGCTGGCCCCATGTTTATCCTACCGCACTGAAGACACTACTGGCATCGTCGGGCATGCCCACCTCTCCATCGCCTCACCCTTGTGGACAACATTCACAGGTAAACCCGTCAGAATTTGCCCGTCAACCCTTGAGCACGCCGATCAGGCCCGCTCATGTGGACAGGCCTTTAGAACCATCGCATTTCTGCCGCCACTGGGTGAGAATGGAGGGAAAGCTATGGTTTTGAGGTGGAGTTTTTTATCGCGGAAAAATTGTGCACTAAGTTTTTCGCGACAAGAATAGACATCTCTTTTTAATAGGTAATATTTAGACCATACTCTGTTATGCCTTTTTGCTTCTTTCCTATTTTGAAGTGAATTGCCGCAGCAGCTATATCCTTATCACCCAGTGGAGTTTCCATCGCTGCGTTATAGTTGTTGCCAGGACGAAGGCTGGGGACGAATCTGTATATGTGTGGATGGTCGTGAGCTTGTTTATCGTCCGTTCTATTTTAGCCTTTCTAGAGGGCCGTTGTAGTCTCACAGTTGTTGTTGTTAGTTTCCAAAGAATATTCTGCCATTCATTGGAAAGAAGTAATAACAGATGGTAACGGGAAATACAGAATGAAAAGATTGCTAATCAAAGAGAGAGAGAGCGTTTCATTAACGACTTGTGTTTGTGATGGCTAATTGTTCAAAATAATTTTCACAAACAATTTACAATTGTTAGCAAATGTCCCCCTACTCAATTGAATACTATTTTGACGCCTTACGTTCCAGATGACCATAGTTTGAAGTCCTCTGACGAATTTATAGAAGCCCTGAAAACGACACCCCCCAGAGGAATTATTGCATTGATGGACGTGGAGTCCCTCTTCACGAACGTCCCAGTGGATGAAACAATCCAGATAATTCTGGATCGTGTATATAAAGACGACTCCACGCCCCCATTGAACATCCCTGAGCATGCCCTCCGAAAACTCCTAGAGATTTGTACAAAAAGGCCCCTTTCTCCACCCACAGAAGCCATATGTACACACAAAAAGACGGAGTAGCGATGGGTTCTCCCCTTGGAGTACTTTTCGCGAACTTCTACATGGGTGCTGTGGAACGTCGGGTATTCGCCACCATCAAGAAACCGTCTATGTACATACGTCCGGTATATTGATGACACCTTCACCAGCGCCAGCACGGTGGAAGAAATAGAGCACCTGCGACAAGCCTTCCATGACCACAGCAGACTCAATTTCACCATCGAGCATTGCCGTGACCGTCGCCTCCCCTTCCTTGACGTCCTCGTCGGGCAAGAAGAGAAGCATTTCGTAATGCAAGTGTGTACGAAACCCACGACCCTGGGCATGTGCCTGAATGGCGAGAGCGAGTGTCCGCAGAGATACAAGCGCACTGCAATCAGCGCCTTCATCAGGAGAGCTCTCTCACACTGCTCTTCGTGGAAGGATACACACATTGAATTGGAGCGTGTTGCCCAAGTTTTAATTAACAACGGGTATTCCAACCGGGACATCACAAAATGCATTCGCAGGAGCATTGATAATTGGTACCAGCAGGAGCCTCGCCCTGCCGCCCTTGAAGACGTCACTCTCTTTTACAAGCGAGTATTTCACAAGAAATACAGAGGACGAGTGAGCCCTTCATAACATCATCGAAAGGAACGTCTCCCCCACGGACCCTGCAAAAAAAGTAAAATTGATAATTTACTACAAGAGCAAGAAAACCAGTGGCCTGATTATGAAAAGCATTCCAGCCCCCGTTGTGTAGGACCCTCTCAGGAAAACTAATGTTGTCTACTAATATAAATGCCCTGTCCGGGAATGCCCCGGCGCCTACATTGGTATGACAACTATGCGATTTTCCAAGAGGATATCCTGCCACGCTCAGGAAGGCGCCATCCATAATCATGCAAGAAACGCCCACAATACCAGGATAACACGAATGGACATAATTCCTAATATTGGAATTATCGATACGGCGGCAGACCACCGTCGCCTCCGCCTCTTGGAGGCCCTACACATCGGGAAGGAGAGACCCAGCCTCAACACTCAAGAGACTTCACTCCTCCCGACGGTGGCGCGTAGGGCGCCGCCCGCCAGTACCCCAGAGGCGAACGAACGGACCAGTCAGGTGGTGCCCCAGTCCCGGCAATGACCTTCCCAATACTACCGCCCCCCCCCCCCCCCTCCCACCCCGTCCCCAATGTCCACACGCAAAGATCAGTGAGAGCATCCACCTCTGGAAGACGGCTTGACTGAGGGACTTAATCCTCTGTTCAGCCAATGAAAACTCAGCTCTCACCAGATAGAGCACCCGTGACACAATAAATACCGCCGAACGACCCCATTCCAAGTAAACTACGGGCCGAACAAGGGAAAGGCTCGTGTCAACAAGAAGTGTTGGCTTAATACAACAACAACAACAACCCATTCCAATCAGTTCAAGCTCACCCTTCCTTGAAAATGAACCGAAGATACGGTTTGAAACGGTGGAATTCCGTTACGGCCTTAGATTTGTAAACTCTACGGCAACCATACGCCACTTTTAGTTATCTTATCAATAAATTAGTATTTTTATAAGACATTTCCTTAACCAGAGTATGAACATCGGCATAAAAAGTAAGGTTGTAAACCCCTATCCCTTTCTACCTTTTTCTTATTTTTTCGGGCCTGGGCAAGAACAGGACCACTGGTTGTATTATTATTCTATAGAACAAGCCCACCACCACAGGGGCCATTGACTTGAAATTCAAACTTTCTAAAGAAATAATATTCTGCCGTTCATTATAAAGAGGTAATAACGGAAGGTAATAGGAAATACAGAATGAAGACATCACTAATCACACACACACACACACACGCGGGAGAGAGAGAGAGAGAGAGAGAGACAGAGAGAGAGGGTTTCTGTTTTCATTCCCACCTAATCATATCGGGTGAATCATTCCTCAAAATGAGCATGTTAGATATCTCTCATAAGCAACCCATAGCTGTACGAACTGCTTTTAAATAAGTTCGAGAAGGATCACTTGAAACTAAATAAATTGTTTCAAGGCAAGAGCGTGCAAAGGATACTTCGACATATCAAAATGTTTGAAAAATAATTTGTTAAAAATGCTATCTAATTATGAAAGATTTCCGTGGCCCTAGTATTTGTCATGTCTGGTGTCTGGGGGTATTTAAACACCTTACAGAAGAAACCAAAGTAATCTGTATTAAACTTATTAGCAGTATGTTCACGAGGCACACATTATTAGCCATCATTCCACCTTTACGCCCTTTCTTGTCGAATGTCTCTTCTTCTTGACAGTTAGCCAAACCATGTCCCTGTTCTCTTAATGTCTTGAATCTTATACGAAGTTTATGCTACATATGAAATCTTACCCTGTAATTTGGTCCTTAATCTATTTTGGTAAGTGTCACTGGATATGTGGGTAAACCCTTCAATGACAATAAACCTAATCAAAACTTTTACCCGTTGTTCAAAACAGTTTCCTAAAATTTGATTTCAAGTATGGTCTTTCCATTTCAAAAGACAAACTTGGCTATTGTATATGGATTCTAACTCATAAAGAAGAGTACTTTATTATATTATTCATCACTTTCTATTGTTGTGTACCAGCTTCATGTTTCCACTTATAACATTGACCCTTTGAGATTTGAGGTCCTTAAGTCGGCCTGTGACTAAATACACATGGCAACGTTTTTCTATTATTGTTTGATAAACCAATTTTTCGGAATGTAGAACTGATTTTGTCGTCATTTTGAAGATGAATGCCTGCCCTTTATTGTATAATATTAAAAGGTGAAAAACAATATAAATAAAAAGTAAACGGATGCAGAGCCTACCCATAATTTTTGGAAGAAACTCATGGGTTGGAAACATGATGACGTCATTTCACGTCCTCTGAATCTCAAAAGACTAATACATATAAAAGTTAAGTATATCTTAGTTCAACCAGACCACTAAGCTGATTAACAGCTCTCCTAGGGCTGGCCCGAAGGATTAGATATTTTTATGTGGCTAGGAACCAATTGGTTACCTAGCAACATGACCTACAGCTTATTGTGGAATCCAAACCACATTATATAGAAAAATGAATTTCTAATCACCAGAAACAAATTCCTCAGATTCCACGTTGGCAGAGCGGGGAATCGAACTCACAACTACCGAATCGGTAGGCGAGCACATAAACCACTCGTCCAACGAGGGACTAAAATTTATATAAGCACTGTGAAGAACACAATTCACGTTACAAGGCACTCAACAAATTTTGTTTCCATTCAGGAAACACCAGTACAAAGGTTATTTCCAGATTCAAACCACGTTTACCCTATTAACATTCTGATAATGAAACAAAAACACAAGAAGTACAGAAAGAGACTACAATAATATGCTACAGAACTTGAAAACTTCTCAAAGCTCACTGGCACTCCTCACGGGTACCAGGACAGGCAGGCGAGGCCCACCACGGGTCCCAGGACGGGCAGGCAAGGCCTGCCACATGTTCTGGGTCGGGTGGGCGAGGCCCACATCATATGCTGGGATGGGTGGGCAAGGCCCACCATGTGTCCTAGGACGGGCGGAACGAGGCCTGGCATGGGTTCCGGGACAGGCAGGCGAGGCCTGCCACAGGTCCCGGGATGGACAGGTGAGGCCCATCACAATTTTTGGGACGGACGGGCGAGGCCCGCCACGGGTCCCAGGACGGGTGGGAGAGGGACGTCACGGGTTCTGGGATGGGCGGGCGAGGCCTGCCATGGGTCCCAGGACGTGCGGACGGACCCGCCACGGGTCCTTGGATGGGCGGGTGAGGCCTACTACATGTCCCAGTACAAGCGGGCAAGGCCAGCCGCGGGTCCTGAGGTGGGCGGGCGAGGCTTGCCATGTGTCCCGGGTCTGGCCTGCAATGGGTTCCGGGATGAGTGGGGCACACAACAGGGGTGCGACCGGATAGGGCAACTAGGTCAAGGGCCCCTGGCAGGGAGGCGACTGGGTCAGGTTGCCATGAGGCTCCCGACGGGCCGGTGACCAGGTTGGACTGCCAGTTGTGGATCCCTCAGCAGGGAGGTGACTGGGTCAGGGTGCCAGAGGTGGGACCCTGGCGGAGAGGCACTTAGGATATATATATATATATATATATATATATATATATATATATTATATATATATATATATATACATACATGTAAAATTTTTAGATCCGCTACTGCGATGCCATCTCAACCGTGACTCCCTTATCACTTCTGTAATCTTAATTATGCATTCCCTTCGTCTTATTTCATCATTTTCTAATCTCTCATGCAGCAATATTCCCATAATCCACTCACCATTCTCATCTCTGTTCTCTCAAGCTTTACTTCCTCTTTTCTTCTTAGAGCCCATGTTTCTTCTCCATACATTAACATTGGTCTTATCACTTTTAGCTTGATTGGTATTTTCTTATCACATACTACTCCAGCTACCTTTCTCCGCTTCCCCCATGCAACTTTGATCCTATTGTCAACTTCAGCTTCACATCCTCCCTCTTGGTTTAAAGTAGTTTCTAAGTATCTAAACTTTTCTGCCTGTTTTACAAACGAGCCTCTTCTTTCTTGTATTGCTATTCTGTTTCTATCTTTCCTACTGCTCAGCAACACCTCTTTTTTTTATTCACATTCACCTTTAAAAACTACTGACAATAATTTCCTAATAAGGGAGAACAGGCTACGTCTGCACCCCTTTTCATGTTTCAGCCTTGTAGGGTAATAGTCCGAGTCATTGTCGTTGTAGGCTTAACCATCCAGTTTTCCTCCAGGCAGTCTATTCACCATCGTATCTACCTGTAACAGTGATCTGGAAGTCAACGTGAGATTCCTGCCTAATAAACACTTGGTTTTCAACTTGATTACGTTTTTTCGATATGAGCTGACAGCTGTGCTATTTCCTGTGATAATTTGAAAGTGACATTCACTCTAGTCACGAAGATGGTAGAATGGTATAATGATTTACTTGTGTGTGTATGTGCGCGTGTGTTTGTATTTGCGTGTGCATACTTGTTTTAAACGAACCCGTCTGCAGGCATTCAACTGAAGAATGATTTGAGTATGGGGACATTTGTTAACAATTGAATATTGTATGTGAAAATGATTTTGAAAAATTAACCATCACAAACACAAGTCGTTAATAAAACACACACTCTCTCTCTGATTAGCGATCTTTTCATTCTGTATTTCCCATTACCTTCTGTTATTACTTCTTTCCAATGAATGGCAGAATATCCTTTGGAAGCTTGAATTTCCAATCAATCTCCCCTGTGGTGGGCTTGTTCCATATTGATAGGGGTCATCTTCTGAATAATAATAATAATAATAATAATAATAATAATAATAATAATAATAATAATAATAATAAAGTGACATTCACTCTAGTCACGATACAAATACCTGGGAATAATGGAAGGAGGGGATATAAAACACCAAGAGATGAAGGACACGATCAGGAAAGAATATATCCAGAGACTCAAGGCGATACTCAAGTCAAAACTCAATGGCGGAAATATGATTATAAAAGCCATAAAAACACATAGGCAGTGCCAGTAATCAGATACAGCGCAGGAATAGTGGAATGGACGAAGGCAGAACTCCGCAGCATAGATCAGAAAAACCAGGAAACATATGACAATACACAAAGCACTACACCCAAGAGCAAATACGGACAGACTATACATAACACGAAAGGAAGGAGGGAGAGGACTACTAAGTATAGAGGACTGCGTCAACATCGAAAATAGAGCACTGGGGCAATATCTGAAAACCAGTGAAGACGAGTGGCTAAAGAGTGCATGGGAAGAAGGACTAATAAAAGTAGACGAAGACCCAGAAATATACAGAGACAGGAGAAAGACAGACAGAACAGAGGACTGGCACAACAAACCAATGCACGGACAATACATGAGACAGACTAAAGAACTAGCCAGCGATGACAATTGGCAATGGCTACAGAGGGGAGGGCTAAAGAAGGAAAACTGAAGGAATGATAACAGCGGCACAAGATCAGGCCCTAAGAACCAGATATGTTCAAAGAACGATAGATGGAAATAACATCTCTCCCATATGTAGGAAGTGCAATACGAAAAATGAAACCATAAACCACATAGCAAGTGAATGCCCGGCACTTGCACAGAACCAGTACAAAAAGAGGCATGATTCAGTGGCAAAAGCCCTCCACTGGAGCCTGTGCAAGAAAACATCAGCTACTTGCAGTAATAAGTGGTCGAGCACCAACCTGAAGGAGTGATAGAAAACGATCAGGCAAAGATCCTCTGGGACTATGGTATCAGAACGGATAGGGTGATACGTGCAAACAGACCAGACGTGACGTTGATTGACAAAGTCAAGAAGAAAGTATCACTCATTGATGTCGCAATACCATGGGACACAGAGTTGAAGGAAAGAAAGAGGGAAAGGGAAAAAAAAATGGATAAAGTATCAAGATCTGAAAATAGAAATAAGAAGGATATGGGATATGCCAGTGGAAATCGTACCCATAATCATAGGAGCACTAGGCACGATCCCAAGATCCCTGAAAAGGAATCTAGAAAAACTAGAGGCTGAAGTAGCTCCAGGACTCATGCAGAAGAGTGTGATCCTAGAAACGGCACACATAGTAAGAAAAGTGATGGACTCCTAAGGAGGCAGGATGCAACCCGGAACCCCACACTATAAATACCACCCAGTCGAATTGGAGGACTGTGATAGAGCAAAAAAAAAATAAAAAAATAAAATAATAATAATAATAATACTAACAACAACTTTGAGACTACAACGGCCCCCTAAAAAGGCTAAAATAGGCTCGACTATTGTAGGCATTGCATTACAAAGTGATTTGCATTGAAAACACTTGCAGAACTAAGGTGACCTAGTTCCGCAGCAAACATTACATCATTTACTAACTTTTCAGCATAGATCCTTTGCGTGCTGGGAATATTTCTCAGTTTAGCAGCCAAACTCTTTCCAAAATGATCATGCTGGTCCTCTGCCGGTGTATTTTGAATTCGTTCGCCTATCACCGTGACTAGTTGTTACATCGCGGTTGTAGGAGTTTGCTTCTTCCTTTTCTTGATGGTAGATGTTGGTTGAGGTGTGGGGGTTGTGTCATTGCTTGTTGATGCATCACTTACCAATGATTCATCGACTTCCTCTCCACTAATGTCACAGGCCTGCCAAAAATTATATCATGTTAATATATATATATATATATATATATATATATATATATATATATATATATATATATATATATCCTTATCCCTTTTTCCTCTATAGAGGGTGGGAACCGTCCTGTAAGGACACACATCAGCATTTCACGGTTGCCAGACTGAGTTGCTAGCTCAATGTTACCCATGATCTTTTTATCGAGTTCCACATTTCTGTAGAACCCTTTTAGACCAAGGCCGTTTAACACCGAATAGCTGATAGCTATTGAGGTTAAAGACCGTCCTAGTTCAGCAGGTGATCGGCGCCACCCCCCGGGCCCTTCTGATTGGCAGTCAGACGTTCTACCACTAGACCATGACGCCCCATTATATAATCATATAGCACATTATTGTATCACATAATATCATTATATCATATTATATAACATTTATGGAAAATATTATATTGTAGCTTTTTCTTTCCAGTTCCCTACAACACAGGATGAATGGCTCAAGATCGCTGAAAATTTTGACACCAAATGGCAGTTTCCAAATTGTTTGGGAGCTGTTGACGGTAAACACATCAAGATTACAGCTAAATCCAAAGATGGAGTATATTTCAGGAATTATAAAGGTTTTGATAGCATGGTGTTAATGGTTATTGTTGATGCAAATTACGAATTTGTGATGTGTGATTTTGGGATAAATGGCAGAATTTCTGACGGTGGAGTGCTGAAGGAAACTATGTTCTATGGTAAGCTTGTAAACAATAATCTGAATATTCCTTCTCCTCTTGTTTGCAATAATTCAGCTTATGAATTACCTTCTGTTTTCATAGGAGATGAGGCATTTGCGCTTAGAAATGATTTCTTAAAACCTTTCAGCGCAAGAGAGTTGAATCACGAAAGAAAAATATTCAATTATAGACTATCTCGTGCTCGAAACGTCGTAGAAAATGCATTTGGCATTTTGACATCTAGGTTTAGGATTTTCCATAGCTCCTTAAATGTGGACTATACAAGTTGCGAAAAGATTGTGATGGCATGTTGTGTTCTGCACAATTTATTGCGTAGCACCAAGAAAGACGACTGACTATACAGATTTAAATGTTGAACATGATGATGATGTAGTCTCTCTTGTAGGCTTAAATGCAGGTTACGATAGACATGCATCACAAGCTAGCCTGCATTCAAGGGAAATATTTAGAAACTTTTTTTGCAATGAAGGAGCATTATGTTTTCAAGAACATATGATTGCTAAGAACTATTAAACACTGTAAAACAACTGCATTTTCTCATGTTTTCAGAAAGACCAAGAAGTCAGCTATGACTTACTATATGGGGCCAAATTACATCTATTAATAAACTTTTTTATATTGTGAACCATCTGTATTTTTGAAAATGTAACTGTTTTTTGTTGAATAAATAAATAACAAATAATCTGTTTCTTACCTCATGTGCTTGTAAATTCGAGGTGGATGTTCTAATAGCTTCTTGATCCTTTAAAAACATAAATCTTCATAGTAAGTCCAAGTTGGCGTATACACATCATCTGCCCCAGTTCCAGACCGCATAGAATCTTCGACTTTTTTTGCTTCTTTCCTGAAATTACTCCTGTAGATGTTGATTTTTATCTTCACTACGTCTGTGGTTGCATCAGGATACTTTTCTTTAAGTTTTTCTGCTCATTTTCCATACGCTTCGTTTTTTTTTATATTTATTCAGATAATGTTTTGGCTTAATTTGCCAAAGGCATGGCTGTTCTTTGTATAACTGAAAAAATTCGCCCCAAAATTCTCTATCTTCCGGCATCTTAACTACTTAAACCTCACTCAAATCTCTGCACCAACATTCCTCACACTCTGGCCATGCGGTTCACACTGATAACTTAACTGACAGGTAGCCATTCACGGTCAATGTTCCCTTCAGTGCGCGTTAGCCCCGCCTCCAAAATCAAGCAGAGTTTGATTCTCATCAGTGTAACTGACAGTTGTACTGACAGGCCTCAAACAACCCCATTCACGATCATTTTTGCTAAGTTTGAAGGAATTCCTTCAGTAATTACTGATCGTGAATGGCTTGCGTTCCAGAGTTGAACTGTCAGTCGGACAGTCAACTCGAGGTCATTGCCCTCATTTCTCGCCCAGCCTTTGTCGTGGCAACAACTATATGGCAGCGATGGAAGTTCCGCTGGGTGATAAGGATGTAGAGCTATATGTACTAACTGCTCAGGCAGTTCACTTCAAAATAGGAAAGAAGCAAAAGGGCATAACAGAGTATGGTCTAATTATTGCCTATTAAAGAGAGATGTCTATCCTCATACAATATTAATGAATCCGGCTAAATTGGACTTGGGTGCTGGTTCAGTTATTTATGAAATAGACCGGGAAGTCTACTTTCACTAGTAACACCTTTCTTAAAAAGGCAGGACACTGGTCTAGGCATATACCAAATTGTCTATCGCATGGAAATATTTTGTGTTCTCTTACATTTATAATAAGATTTGGACTGGTAACGGTCTACAAATAGCACCACATGTTCTAACAATGAAATGGCCTATATACACAGTTTATTCATATTATAGTCCGAGCGGCTGAGATCCTTCCCAGACGAAATCCGGCGGCGAACTGTCATAAAATCGTTGGTAAAGGCCGCCACTAACGTTCAGTTATGCCTGCGCAGTTATAACTGCAACTGTGCTGTGCAGTTATAGCTGAACGTTAGTGTGGACAACCTGCAAGTTTTTTCTGGCCTGCGCAGGCGGCCTGGGTAAATAGCTCGTCTCAATGATGAGCATCAGGCCAAACGGCTGCCCATGCGCATTGCAACGTTAATGTGGTTGAGGCAACTTTTTTGGCTCAGTTCGCTGTCCGTCCGCGGACAGTTACCATCTACTAAAGAACAGGCCTAGTATATGCGTCTGTTCGTGATTATGCATCTTGTATGTAATTCGTTTTTAAAATGGGAACAAAATAATATTCTACTTTCTGACCAAGTTCGCTTTGAAATGAAATTAGACTAATCAACACACTAATGAAACACAAGACGATAGTATTAAGGATTTTCATTCATTGTAACTCGTCATAAGAAAGTCAATCTTTAAACGAAAACGAATCAGTATTAACCCTTTTAATGAAATAGAAAAAAAAAATATTAGGCCTATATGTCAACTTTGAAACGAAAGCAAACGATTATATGAACTTAATCATCTTTCCATGGAACTCTTCCTTCATTCATAAAATATTCAATGAACATTATGAAAATCCGTAGGGCTAAATTTAAACTTAACAATTTCACATGGTAGTATTTAATGAGTTTTCATCAACCACTCTTTCACTGGGCGCCTTACTTGACGTTTATGAGATTTTTATGTCTGCATCTGCAAGTCAATTACAGCCAGAGTATCGTGTACTGACGCCATGGATGCTATGGAGGACTGAGGAAACGCCCTGTATCGTTAATGGCAAAGATTTGCCTGCAAAGTCGGACTGCGCAGTTATAACTGCGCAGACATAGCTGAACGTTATTGGCGGGCTTTACCCGTCCACACGTGCGATCACCTGTCAGTCGGTCGAAATAACCCCGCCCACAAACTGCCGTCCACACGTACGTTAAAACGTACGTGTAGACGGCAGTGACAGGTAAATCTGCTCGTGAATACCCGGCCTTAAGTTACCGAGCTCTGCCATATTTTTGGGCAACACATATATTGATATTGATAAGATTAGTATTATTTGCATATAAACAGGTTGAGGCGGCAAGGAACACAATTCCATACTTGCTGGCCTTTTTCCAGTGTTTACGGAGTAGCTGGTGACGACTGCGAGTGGTATAAACAACCACTCTTTTTATGGTGCTTTATTCAGTCATTATTATAAAAATTATATATATATATATATATATATATATATATATATATATATATATATGTGTGTGTGTGTGTGTGTGTGTGTGTGTGTGTGTGTGTGCAATTGACCGAGAATATAGGTTGATAAATCACATGATATAAGAAAATAATATATTTGACCATAATAAACCTTTAAAAAGAATGTGGACAATTTTTCCACACTTCGGGTGATTGACATTAAAATGAAGACCGTTTCTACGCTCAATCGTCTTGTGCATGAACACTTCCATGTTTCGGCAACACTTGACCGTCACGTCGCTCGTACCCATGAGGCAGCAAAAAGAGGGATATAGCTCATTTTTATCTCAGAGTGAAAAGGGAGGGCAGTGAGAAAACAAGATATAAATTATATGAGAATGAAATTATATTGAAAAATAAAACGCAAAATATCACAGTGACCTGACAAGGTAGGATATAATGAACTAAAAATGATGGGGTGAACCACGTATCTAGATCGTGGGGTGAACGTAAAAGATAGTGGCTGTTCCGTTTAAATTACCTACCCGAAAGTTTCAAATGTAAATTCCATAAATCTAAGTTTTGATTAAAACCTAATCTTTAGAAAATATTAATAATTACAAGTTTCTTTTAATAGTTGAAGTGATTTTTTCTACGCTCCATTAAAATGTATGAAGAGCAATAAAGTTATGCCTGAAACAGTGTATCCGTAACACATTTCAGGGCGTTGACTTCGGCTTAATGCTGTTTAATATTGGCCTCATGAACATATTTTTTCATAGTCTGTCAACTCGATAGCATTATCAATAAATAAAAAAACATTTTTGAGAAAGTATTTTTTAAAGTTATTAAATAAGCTTCCACGCGGATTATTGAGTATATGAAATATAACGATGCTATTCGGACATGTTACATTCAACCAATCATCGTTCTCGTACTGCCCACTTTTAAGTGCATATTCGAATGAATAAAAAGAGTAGTCTACACAGAGGTAACGTCATCGGTTGTTGCTGAGTGGATGAAAGTGATAGTAGGTCAGTTTCAGCCTTTCGGAAATTCGGGTGAAGTTCTGAATCCAAATGTCCAGCTAGATTGCAGCAAATCCCGAAGTCCACCTCCTCTGGTTCGTACACATTTACCAGTTATTCAATACTTGTGAAATCTTTATAGCTCGGTTTCATCTGCAGTAACTCAGAAGGATATATTTTTGATCAGAGTTATTTTGCGCATACTAATCCCGTATTTTATACATAAATGAATGCTTTGGCAGGAATTCGAAGGTTATTTATGTATATTCGAAAAATATAGAATAATCCCAACCAGTGGCTGAACCAGGCCGACATCAACAGTTTGTTGCCACAACAGTGTTTATTGAAAACAATATTTTGGTGTCAGAACCGCTGACACCAGCTAAGGCAAACAATAGGCCTACCTAGTTCAGGAACGCTGCTTTTTTCTTTTTTTTTTCCACTGTAGTATTTATGTGTTTCTAGGACATCGGTAGATAGCATAGGGCTAATACGATCGTTAACAACAGATAGCCAAGAGGTAGCTCTCCTCACCTCCTATAATAGTTTGTTTAATTTCATCCGTCCACCCATGGGTAGAGATGTGGCATACGCTTGTCTGCATAGCTCGTGATTGGTTGACTATCAACGTTTCCGATATCGTTGACATATTGTGATAATTATTAAACCAATGATAATACAAAGAACCCTCATATCCTTTTTTTACAAATCACAAACATCCCTATCGGATTGATAATGTACCAATTCAAGTTCACTACAGGCGACCTTGTATAAAACAGTTGAAACGTCTTGAACACAAACGAACCATGTTTAATTTCACTGGCATAGCCCAGACTACGCGTAGACCTATGCCTTCAGACTGTTAAGATCACAAGATTTCCTTATCTCTCACACTATATTCTATGTACAATTTAGTTGCATAAATATGAAAATAACGTTGATATCAGTTAAATCCGCATCCGTAAACTGCAAAAATAACCTTTATTGATGAACAAGAAGCATTGACGAGCATGGAAAGTACTGTCAGTCTTGACTTACAGAAGAGATTATGTAGTGAAAATATACAGAAATATAATGAATTCTATATTAACCACAAGTATGTTACAATATTTAGTGCTAAAATGTATAGAAAAAAACTAAAAATCACAGGAAAACTATACTAATTATGGTCAGATTCTCTGACAATCGTAAAAAAAAAAGATGCTCTACAGGACTACACTACAAAAGATAATTCATATTTATTTATTCCATATAAAAAATGGAACCAGATTCTGATTTCAAGAAACCTCATTGTCTTTGACACACTAAGAGCGTAACAAATCAATGACTTATTTACAGTTGCGTGTAAATGGTGTCACGCAATCGACCTATTCCTATTTAGCTTGCTATATTGCCGCCGATAATCACATCACCGTAGCTGTGATATTACATTATATAGGTGAGCTTCGCGTCTGTTTGCACGTTAATATGCCAGTAGTAGGCCTTTGGTTGTGTTTTAGTGTTATCCGCCTTCCTGGTATCCCGAAACATCCTCTTACCTTGATAAAATGTTTTGTTTATTTTAAAGGAGATTGCCACTGACAACAATGCGTATACTTTTAAATCGGATCGGATTTACTCAAATAACCTAGTCCTAGTCGGATGAAGGTCGCATTAGATTGTCTGCAGAAAACGGAGGCCAAAATCCTCCTCAAACCCACCGCACAGCGTACCCATTCCTCCGAGTGGAATATTAATGGAGAGGGCATTACCAGTTTTTACTGTATCATTCCACTTGTTCGGCCTAGACGTACTTTGCAATGTTGTAATAAAAAAAGAATTTTATTTGATTCTCCTTTTCAGAATAGGCAGTTTTTCTTATTGCTTTGCTTTACGGAGAAAAGTTGCATTATAATATCCATTCTCATAACTATCATGTAATCTTTTTTATATCAAGCTTTGTATTAACTATTACTGTCCTAGAGCTTTCTCACAGCAATTGGGAAGATCCCAGAAAATTTTGCTCGTACGATTAAGCAGCAGTCACATTTTGAAACAGTTCGTTCGTCTATTTTCCTTCAATGTTAAAAAAAAAACCAGGTTTCATTCCCTTTTGAGTAAGATAAAGCTATTTTCAAGAGTAGTGTATCAACAACCAAACCACTTTCAACCGTTTCAAGACCAAAAGACTAGCGATTACGTTTTTGTCAAACAAATCGGCCGTCACTGACGAGTCCTTCATCAAGCCCGCCGCTAACGCTCAATTATGCCTGCACAGTTATAACTGCGTAGTTGGACTGTGCAGGCAAATCTCTAACGATTTTCCCTTTCTCCGAGTCCTCCGAAGCAGCCACGGCGTCAACACACGATGCGCTGGCAGTAATTAGCTTACTGACATAATAAAGAAAATATCATAAACGTCAAGTACGTCCTGTGAAAGAATGGTAAAAAATAAAAACGAATTAAACACTACCATGTAAATTTGTTACGAATTCTTGGCCCCAAAAACTTTCATAATGTTAATTGAATGTTTTATGAATGAAGGGAGAGTTCCATGGAATGGTAAGTTCATAATTATCACTTGATTTCAAAGTTGACACATAGGTCTACTATTTTTTTCTATTTTAATAAAATGAGTTAATACTGATTTGTTTTCATTTTAAGATTGACTTTATAACTTGTTACATTGAGTGAAAATCCATAGTTTACTAGTCTTCCTTTGTTTCATAGTGTGTTGATTAGTCTAATTTCATTTCAAAACGAATCTACGTGGAATGTAAACAATGAATAACCAAACATGTTACATAGTACAATATTGTTTGAATTTGTTTCATCAGAAAGTAGGATATTATTTTGTTCTCATTGTATAATTGAATTATATGCATGATGCATAATCATGAATAGACGCGTATAGGCCTATTCTTGTTTTACATTATTTTGGCACAATATTCATTGTCAATGAAAACCTGACTTGCATATACGGTTTATAACCACGAATAAACATACATAGGCTTAATCTGTTGCGATAGCCTTTGAATTTACTCATAGGTATAGATTTTGCTTGCCAAAGCAGTCTCATTCATAGGTAGATTTCAGTGAAATCTACAAGAATAAGACATTCAGGAATGATGCTGCCACTTTCAGCCTTCATTATACACAATTGTTTTTCCTGTGGAAAAATTATAACTATATTTTATTTGACATCCGTATCAATTACTAAAAACACAAATAAATCCAATATATCATCAATTTAGGTATAAACACTTTTCAATTCATTAAAACCCAACTCAGTGTTCTTGATCGGAGCATGCTATCTGTCGGCGGACGGACAGGGAACAGTGATGCCATTTTTTCTTCACAACATTGGCTTTTAGCAGTGTTACCATATGCAGTTCATCTGATTTTTTAACTTTATTTATGATTTAATGGTTAGAATGCGTATTTCCCGATGTAGAATTATTTTCCGTGATGTTAGAAAACCACTCGTCAGTAGCTCAATATAAAGTATTTTTGACGAAGAAAAATAAAGGATTTCAATAATATTCATTTGTATAAATAATCAGGATATGTTTTATAGCTTTAATTTCATGATAAAACATAAAAAGCAAAGTGAAGAATTTTTGTCGTCAGTGCCGTGGCCTGTGGTCGGAAAAGCCATGGAGGGTTGCCAGATGCCACACTAATAGACGAAATTCTTCAAAACGGCAACCCTGTCAGGGAACAACTGAAGCTCTTGGGCCAAAAAAAAAGTTGCCTCGACCACGTAAATGCTGCAGTGCGCATGCGCAGCCCTTTAGCCGAAGGCTCATCGAGTGAGATGAGATATTAAATCACTATTTACTCAGGCCGCCTGCGCAGGTGAGAAAAACTAACGTTCAGTTATAAATGCACAGGCCGACTGTGCAGTTATAGCTGCACAGGCATAACTGAACGTTAGTGGGTGGCTTCACTCATGTGGTGGCCCATATGTAAACGCCATCCACAAGGTTCAAGAAAGGACATACCAAGGGGCATTATCCCTCTTCACTCAACATAAAAAAAAGACATGACAGTACTTGAAAGTAAGAGGTTTGTAGGACTATTGAAATTAACGGAAATTAAGGCGACGCCTGAGATTAGGCCTGCGGAATTGAAAGCTCTGTTGTTTTGCAACAAGTGCGTCCTTGTTCAAGTGTACTTTATAAACTGGTACGGTGTAGGTACCTCTTTATATGTCAGATGTTTCAGTGTCATCATAAAGTATGGGATTTTCAAGTGTAGCTTCTTTGTTATAAAATGTAATTCATCTAGCGTCTTCAAGCTTGAAATAACCTGCTGTTAGATCTTTTTTCGTAATGAAGTTTTAAGAATTTTTGCGATACTAATTTGCAAGAAAGGAGAGTGGCGAAATCAGGGTGTTGAGGTGAAGGTTGAGGAAACCGCTTTGCGGAGAAGGCCCTTTAAACTTTTGGCGGGATAATGAGAGTCGTTATCGGTGACGTCATTGCTCGTAAGCGGGAGAAAACAGTCTGTTTATAGCTTGGCACAGAACTTCGTTTGAATAATCCATACACCCTCTGGATAAAACAATGGTTTCTTTTAATAATTCGAGTGTTAAACAAAAGAGTTTTGGAAGTTTTAACGATATTTCCAGGAGATATTCTAGTCGCTTCGCTTACGTATTTGCAAGCTTGTATGCGAAGTTGGCGTTACTAATGTTGAACTTAGTACATAGTTATATACTCGTGGTTTATTTCTATAGTTGCATACTTTTAGACTATTTCCTAAAGAAGATAGTACGCTACCAAGGCTTTCCT
>NC_087212.1:20968982-20998982 GCF_015104395.2 Macrobrachium nipponense | reverse complement strand
TTCGTGGGCAGCTGCACAACGACGTAGACGGTCTAGTAGCTGTTCTAGCCAACTTCCAGTCGCCCTTTGGGTGACTTCAAGCGGGATATTGCTCCAAGCTTCCATCAACAGAGTTTTTAAGGACTGTTTGTCTGTGACCTCTCTTCTCTGTCATTGAAGTAGATGTAACAGTAAACCACATAGCAAAATCCATTACGTTGAGATCTGGACTTCTTGAAGGCCATGCATTAGGTTCAGTGGAGTCAGGAGTAAAGGCTCTGAGCCAGGCAACAGTGTGTAAAATACATAATGTAAATCCCAGATTTTTTTTTTTTTTTTTTTGTGAACACCTGTAGTTATGCGAGAATTTTGAAAGTAAAATGAAAAAGCTGTATGTGGCATACATACTCAAACTTATGATATGATTGATAGAAAGCAGTGGGAATGGAATGAAGAATATGGTATGAAAGTTAAGATAGTGAGAAAAATGACTGTTTGATGATTGTCGAAGATTTTGTTTTGATTGTGGACAACGAAGAGAAATTGCAGGAACTAGTAAGAACGTAAAAGTGTGTGCGAGAGAACAAGTCAAGATAATTATGACGAAGAGAATAAAAGGAAACTAGAAAAATGGAGCGGTCAATTTTTAGTACGGATGACTGAAGATGAAAGCGACTGATTTGTAAAAGTATTTGAGTGTGAATATGACGGATGATAGCAGAACAAAAGAAGTGAGTCACAGTAAGTGAAGCATGAAGGTAGCAAAGCGTATAGAAAAGATTGAGAAGACTTAAATTGTCCGTGTAAGCCAAGGCTGGGATCATGTATGACGGGATTGCTAAGGCAACTGTCCGTAATTATTATTATTATTATTATTATTATTATTATTATTATTATTATTATTATTATTATTATTATTATTATTTTCTATCTCAGTCATCCTATTCTACTGGGTGGTATTTACAGTGTGGGTTTCCATCCTGCCTCGTTAGGAGTCCATCACTTTTGTCACTGTGCACTGTCTCTAATAGGACACTCTTCTCCATGAGGAGTTACTTCGGCATCTAGTTTTTCCAGGTTCCTTTTCAGGGATCTTGGGATCGTGCCTCGTGTTCCTATGATTATGAGTACAGTTTCGACTGGCATATCCCATATCGTTCTTATTTCTATTTTCAGGTCCTGAGACTTAAATTGTTTTTCTCTTTCTTTCTCGTCTACTCATGGTACTGCGACATTGATGAGTGATACTTTCTTCATGATTTTCAATCAGCGTCAAGGTCTGGTCTATTGGCACGTATCACACTATCTGTTCTGATACCATAGTCCCAGAGGATCTTTTCTGATCCTTTTTCATCACTCCCTCTGGTTGGTGTGCGTTCCACTTATTACTGCAAGCTAGCTTGTGTTTCTTACACAGGCTCTAGTGGAATGCTTTTGCTACTGAATCATGCCACTTTTCATATCTCACTTCCTGTATATTATTATTATTATTATTATTATTATTATTATTATTATTATATTATTATTATTATTATTATTATTATTATTATTACTTCTACAAGATAAACTGCAACCCTAGCTGGAAGAGCAGAATACTACAAGCACTAAAGGAAAGCATCCCATTAAAAAAAAAAAAGAAAATTGAGAAGTAAAGAAGAAACTGTAGAAGAAAAAACAAAAAAAATCAATGAGGTGAACAGCAAAATTAAATAATAAAAATAAAAATGAACTGTAAAGTGAGACTCATGTTATCCTACTCCAAAAAGTGAGACAAATTTGAATTTCAGTAATTCAGCTGCAGGATAAAGAATGTCTAGAAAACCGTGTTATTGAACTCTGAGAATAGGAGACAAAACAGAATTAACTGCAGCCTAGTACGGCGCGGTGGATAGTTTAAAATACGAAGACCTGAATGCAAAGGACGGCGAGAATTATGAAAAATTGTATACACTATGTACTACAATGAGCTACTTGAACGACGGTGGCATGTACAAAGATTAGAAAATCAAAATATTGGCAGTCAAGTTTTTGTCCAACTAAATCGGAATGCGAGTCAGCTGCTGAAGGCCAAACATGAGGACTAAAATCAAAACACGGCTTTATAAAAAAAGAAATATAATTCCTCGGGACAGACAGTTCTCCAAAACTCTGGAAAGACCACAATGCACCGATTGTTTGTGCAATATAAAAAGATTACCTGTATGTTACATTATCAGTCAAGAATGGCTCATCGAGATAAAAAAAACTGTCAGTGAATGGCTCATCGAGATAAAAAAACTGTCAGTGAAAAGATGAGGGGGTGGGACTAAATTGCCATAGACCTACGAATAGTCATACTCTGAATTTTATCATGGTTAAACTTCATGTAGTAATTCTAGGTAAATCTCTGTTAAGATTCGACAGCTATAGGTATGTACTCACGAGGCGGGATCAGAGCAAAATTTAGCCTCATCTGCATAAGCATTAAGTTTGTTGTCAAAGATCTAGCCTCATATCGTACATATATAGTAATGGAACAAGAACATTATCCTGGAGAACATTACCATTAACATTCTTGTAGTCACTATAAAGTTCATCAGCAACTCCCCTTTGCAGAATACTAGTTACAATTACAATCGAACAGCAATACAGTCAAATGGGAACATTAGCATTAACATTCCTGTAGTCACTATAGGGTTCATCATCAACTCTTCTTTGCAGAATATTAGTTACAATCTAACAGCAATACAATGAAATGATCCAACCAGCCCCACCGGTCGAAAAATATGAAAACCAGGGCCTTGTGATAAACGGTCAAAAGCAGCACTAATGTCAAGATCAATCATGCGAACATGTTTTCCAGAATCTAAGGATATCTGTCTGACTAAGAAACTAAAAAGAACACCACACAATCAAAGGCAAAAGGCTGAACATGTTTAGATGAACTGTTTGCGTTGTACATGAAGTCTAAGAATGATGAAGTAGGTGAGAAATTGAGAGCTATGTAGAACCGGTGAAAAGGATGGCGTTGGTGAAGGGATGGATGAGGGTGTTTATTGATGGCCTGTAGAAAAATGGACGACGACAGGTTGATGTAATGAGTGTGCGACATAACAAGGTTTTTCGGTGGGGGAAGGAGGAGAGGAAGTCTCAAGCCAACCATGCACTATTTCGATGACCTAAGTGGGTCCTGGCTCTGATCATGTAACAATACCTATTAGTCTCGACGAAGATTTCCCTCAGTGGGAGCGGTTGGCGCAGCTTATCTTGTAAGTCGATGAACCGAAGAGAAAAGGAGGAAGTGGTTTGAAGAGTGATCATTGCAGAGTTTTTGTGCTCTGCCTTCTATTTCAAATTTATAAGTAGGCTTCATTTCTCTTTCCTTTGTCACTATAATCTTTGGGTTTTACTTCCCAAAGACAGGGGTGTTCTCTATGTAATTCAGTAAAATCACTCCCAAAACATATATCACTTGAGGTACTTATGTTCTACAATAGTCTACAAGACGTGTGTTCAGTTCATAAGTTGGTAAGCCACTGACGAGTACCACTAGATAAACCTCTCACACACATAAAATCGTACGACCGCCGGGCCACGCCCACTTTTGGCAGGGCAGTGACCACATACATACGAAGAGTTACTTGCGATACCGACAGTCGTTATGTTCATGGGAACCTTCGAAAGTGTTGGAGTGAAAGAGGCATTGGAAAGGATGGACCCAAATATCCAGGATGCGTGAGATTACTATGCTATGGAGTTTTATGGTGCGGTGCGTGTGGGAGGTTCTGACGTGCTGCGATGGTCCTTTTCTGTACTGTATGAAGTGGCTGATGTGTGGGAGTGTTACTGCATTAAAGTTCATCCAGTTTCGGCAGTTAAAATGTGAATATTACAGTGACCGTTGTGTTTTATCAAAGGAGCCAACCCCTGTCATAGGAAACGGCCTAATGTTAAGAGGAGAGAGAGAGAGAGAGATTATTGTGTCGTGAAATCATGCTCATCTTCATCCAAAAAGAATCTTGATTATCGAGAGGGGTTGGATAATCCTCTTTCGGCAGCGAAATTTATTCCTTTACTGCAAGAATGTCATATTTGTTTTCCGGCTTCTATGTTAATTTCCTCAAAAAGAATATTAGCAATGATTGTATTTCATTAATATTCATTTATTTTTGCAACTTCATTGTAATTAACATTATCACCAAACAGATCAAGACATCACTCATCCAAACAAAGAAAAAAATTTTCGTTCCATTTTCTTATCAGCAGAGTTCATTTGGCGTCATTCATTCGGTAGGATATTTAAGAAATGAATAAATAAGGTAATCAATTTCATCAGACGACATTCTCACGAGAGATGTCCATTAGAAGATGAATGAGAAGTAGAATTAGATCTCGATTTACTTTCTGCTCTCCGTCTTCGTTCGTTTCTTTTACTTCTTCCTTTAATTAGATTAATTCTTTTCCCTGGTTCCCCTCTTGGTCTTCACATATGATATTCACGTTAACCATTATTACTCGGACATCTTGTGGCTCGGGTGTGTGCCCAGACTCTGATGGACGTGTTAGATTTCATGATTAATTACTTGCTCCTTGGAAAATTTTTCGTTAATTGCAGTTCGAAGTTCATGCGAGCATGGATGCATAAATAGGTTTAAAAAGTTACGCCCTCTCCTTCCAGAATGGGTAACTACCAAAGGTGCTAGCCTTCCGTTTTTCTGTTTGTGCTCTGAGATGAGGTTGCTAGTCTTATTCCATTCTCCACCCTGACTGCGACCCACCATATTCGACTAACTGGCTTGTACAAAAATCACTGCCCCTTCAGGAGAAGCTCAGTGTTAAATCCCGCGTCCGTCATTCCTGTGGAACACCTGAACTGCTTCAGTTCACAGTGAAGGTGATTAATCCTTTCCAATAACGGATATTGCTTTATTTTCTGTTGCTAATATATTTGTAACTTTACTACCAATAATTCTTCCTTTCTGTTACACTACCTCATGTCTGTTGAATATTACTAATGTTCAGTAATCGTTGGTTCTTCTGAGAAAATTCAGTTCTCAGTAGCACATTTCTTAAGACTACTTTCATTTTTTTATGTCACAACATCTGCTCCCTTACCCAGCTCGAGAGGTGTTCCATGACTATTTTATAAAAATTTTTCCTCTTTTATCAGTTACCTCCACTTTACATTTTCTCTTGTTGAAAATATCTACTTTTTCTCTTGTCCAAGGTTTTCCTGAAGATTCAACCCCTCGCATTTCTCTTCCCTTTACGCTCCAGCCCTCCTTTGTCGATCCTCGTTCTCCCATTGCTCCTTTTCGTAGCCAGAGATGATCCTGTGGGAATAAACGAATGGGTATCCAGTCATTTACACAAGTTTAATATTTCTCTGTCTCCTTTCCAGTCCAATGTTTCTCTTTCTTTTGATGAAAATGAAACCGAGCCTCTCACTTCTCCTCAATGAACTTCTCTAGTCTGGAGAAATCACGTATTCCAGAAAGAAGTCTATGCCGCCTTTAACAGCTAGAAGTCCTTTTCTTCATCCACTTATCGAGGCTTTATGTGTGTGGCGTTATCCGGCCCCGTCGGAATATTGGTCGTATATTAGAGGTGCTTCAGCATTTATATCCCTCCTCGATAGGATTTAATTAAAGATAGTTCTTTTGATCAATGACATTGCCCTCGTGTCTTCTCTTGATTCTCTTGCTCTTCGTCACTGGAGAGTGTCTGAATTATCTATAGGTACGTTTTCGGCTCCTGCTCCGTTGAGGAAAAAAGGCTTCCTCTTCTCAGGTGACCTTGTAAAGCCTGTCAAACCACTTTTGCCTTAATTTACTCTTTCGAAATAATAATTCTGTGAATGCACAGCTCAGTATCAGATTTCTTTTGTAATTGTGGATCTCGTATCCTTTTCCCATTTTCTCAGAATTCTACCTCTCCTCTCAACCTTATTATTCAACTTTTTACCTTTTTTTTTTACCTTTCGGGACTGGCCTACGTAAGTGTATTGTTTCCCGTCCCTTTGAATGCATATATTTACATACACTATTTTGATATCTCTGTAGCAGTTTATTGTTCTTGTGCACCTCACGTGCTGCACTGTAGGCATTAATAAAGAGTTTTTACAGCGTTTCTTCAGCCCGTAGCTGCACCCAGTTTTTAGCTATTTGATTTCCTCCATTCCTGTTTCCTTTCTTTAGTATTGCTGACCATTTCTCTCATTTTTATTTCAAAGTGCAACTATGGTGTTTTCTCCCAGTTCCACTTTCAGATCTTTGCTCTTCATATTGCTGTCCAACCGCTCTAACTCTTTGTTCACTGCCTTAGCGCTGAATAGCCAATATTGCCCCATGTTAGGCTTAACAGTATGGATTTAATAATAATTGTACTTTCTGGTTTGAATATGTAAATATATAGACATATTTATTAATGTGTGTGTGTGTAAAAGTTATATATATATATATATATATATAGATATAGATATATATATATATATATATATATATACACTTAAAGTGTAAATATCGGACATCCATTAGATGTCGTTTTCTAGGAAAAGGGCAGAAAAGATAAAAAAAAAATAAAAAGTCAGTGCTTTCGATTTGGAGATAGTAACAAAAGAACTTTGTGGGTTAGTGTACGTTTATATCATTTATGCAAACACAGGAATGATTTGTTTATTTACCTTCAACCTAGACATGCAGGGCCATATACTAACGATACATATATAAAAAAAACTTTTCATTTTCCATATATATCTGGTTATATAATGAAAAGTTTTAGTCTTAAGTTTTAATCATTTTATCTGGAAAATTCTCATGACTAATATTGATCAAGACAGTGATTGCGCGAATCCGAAATTCTTCAGGGAATTCGCATTGCTTGTAATAAAAACTCTCTGAAATATTATATAAAAGTGACAGAATAAAACAAATTGAAAAGGAGAATGACATGAATGAAGAAGTTTTAAGTTACTTCATTTATTCCATTTATACATATTCGTCCCCTATCGCACCCGACGCTTGTCAGGAAGGCTTCGGGGGAAGTCGGCCGAAGCGTGAAACGTCCTTTCTTATCAAGAGGGATTCCTTTTTCTACAAATTCCGAAGAAGTCTCTTAATGACTCGATGTTATCAACAAGTAGAGAGAGAGAGAGAGCTGTGTCCCCGAGTATCGATCGGGGAACAAAGAGGAGGAGAAGGAAGGACGAAGGATGGTTGAGGATCATAGACATTGTTGTCTCAATGCTACTTGCAAAAAATAATTAAAAAATATATAAATAAATAAATAAATAAATAATCAAATAAATACCCGGAAACCTGAGAATTTTCAGAGTCATGTTTAACTTTTGTTTAATTTTAACGGTGTATGGTCCAAGTTTCAATTCTTAAAGTAGTACAAGATTACAGTATACAATTAGGGGAACTAATCCTCTCTCAGATTATCTAGTAAGGTTAAGGCAGATCCAAATCAGTACCAATATAAAAGCGGTACAAGGAGTAGTTAATAGTAATTGTGATAATAGTTCTGCTCTTAGGCCTTTAATACTTTTAATGAGGGTGAGATGAGATCTCATTATCTTTGTTTCGTCTCTTGCATGTTTTCTTTAAAAGTTTTCTCTTTAAGTAGAAAAGGGGAAGATATCTTTAGCAAGGCTTTGCTGTAAGTGTTGGTTAGTACCAGTACTTGTATTTTTCTATCTCTCTCTCTCTCTCTCTCTCTCTCTCTCTCTCTCTCTCTCTCTCTAAAACTTCATATTAATATTTAGGGAATAGATTCCATATGCTCTAGCGACTCAATGCTTTCCTTCCAAGAACCAGAATTCAAGAAGTGGAGAAATATATAAAGATCAGCTGAGACGAAAAGGTAAAGTAAATTGAACTGAGATAATTAGGTTAAATTAAAAGGAGGGAAGATATTTTGGTGAAGGGGTTCCACTCAATGCGTTTTTCGGCAATGACGAAAGGGAAAAGAAAATGTTTAATAACATATTGTAAAAGTTTATATTAGAAAGAATGAATTTCAGTATCCAAAGGCAGTTCATGTTTGGTATACATAAAACGACTATTTTCTAGAAAGGGCTACATGCAGCTGGTGAGAGTTCTTCGTAGGTTTATGAGAAGTTCGTGGATTTACGATATTGTTTTTTAGTAGATTCAGAAGTTCAAGAATGAATACGACAATGGCTATTCTCTCTCTCTCTCTCTCTCTCTCTCTCTCTCTCTCTCTCTCTCTCTCTCTCAGCAACAGTGTGGAAGAATTTAAAAGAAAGCTAGACAAAATTATCGAGACACTGTGAATGAACAGTAAAACCTGCTCCTAGAGATAAGTGAGCACACCATGTCTCCTTGGGTGGACCCAAGTCTTTGAGACATCCTAATCCTTGTAACTCCTTGTAACTCTCTCTCTCTCTCTCTCTCTCTCTGTCTGTCTGTCTGTCTGTCTTTAAATACTACGCATACACAGAAACAAACGGCATTCGTTGTAGGTGGAAAATCTGCTAATGCGATTACTCATTTTAGTTGTTTGAAATTACTTCCTCTATTATCAAACCATCGCATGGTCCACCTGTTTTATATGGCTTGAAATACTCTGCATAGCGCAGTGTAAAGTAGTTGTTATATTTTGAATATAAATATATTAAATATATTTGAATAGCAGCGAAATTTGTACAAAGTAGGATTAGTTCCGGATTACGTAGCCCATGTGAATAATTTAAGCTCTTGAATTCGGCAAGTGAGCAATATATATATATATATATTATATATATATATTATATATATATATATATATATACCACACATATATATATATGAATATTATATATATATATATATATATATTATATATATGATATATAATATATATATAAAATTGATGTATGTATGTGTGTGTGTTCCAAGATAACTCTGAAACACATAGAGCAATTTCAACCAAACTTGGTATACATTATGACTTACTGTCTAGAAAAGAATACTGCTGAAGTAAGACATCAATTCACTAGCACCAAAGGGGGTGGAAAGGACCTCTCTGAAACGGGGCTGGTTCTGCCTGTAGACTTAAACTCTACAGATTTATCATACATTTTGGTATACATATGACTTATTATCTGGAAAAGAATACTATGGGGATAAGATATCACTGGCCCATAGTAGAAGGGGGTAGTTGTAAAAGTAACCGAAACTGACAGATACTAGTTTCTAATCCATAGTTTTCGAGGTCACTGAGATGAATATTGACACTCCCAATGCCCTTTAAGTCCAAGTTCAGATCTGATAGGGATGGGATGAGAAGGGGCTGGGAAGGGGGTGACATAAAAATAACTGAAAAACGACAGATATTGATGTTTAATCCATCATTTTTTAGGTTGCCGAGATGAATAGTGACGCTCCCGAAGCCCCCCAAGACCAATTTCAGCCCAAATATGAAAGGGGGGCTAAGAAGGGTTGGGAAGGTTGTGACATATAAAAAATAACCAAAATATACAGATACTAGTGTGTTATCCGTAGTTTTCATGGTCGCTTAGATGAATAGTGACACTCCCAAGTTCAGCGCCGATAGGAAGGTGGGCTGAGAAGGGGTGAAAAATAAAATGTAAAAAATGACAGATATTAGTGTCTAATCCATAGTTTTCTTGATTGTTGAGATGAATACTGACACTCCTGATGCACTTTAAGTCCAAGTTGAGCTCCAAAAAGACTGGGGGGAGAGAAGGGGTGAAATATAAAATGTCAACAATGCAATGAAATTGAAGACACTATCTTAATAGGAAAGGGAGAGAGAGAGAGAGAGAGAGAGCGTGGAGAGGAGAAAGAGGGGAAAGAGTGAAGGAGAGCTGGTGAGAGAGAGTGAGTAGAGGGGGTGTTACGGAGGAGAAAGCATGAAAGAGTGAGAAGAGAGAGAGAGAGAGAGTAGGTATAGAGGGAGAGTTGGCGCGAGAGAGTTTATTGGTTGTTATTCAGTTTTCCCGGGCATTGCTAGTTATTGGATAGAGGACATTTAAAAAAGGAATTAATTATTTTGTAATGAAAAGAAAGGAAAATAGTGCAAATCTTTGACAGACCAATGTTTATAACTTCCTGATAAGGGAAATGTAGAAAAACTTCTGAAATTAGTATCAGTTTCACTAGTAATTATGGGATATTTGTTTATACATATATATATATATCTTGATTTTTTTATGTTTATTTACATGAAACTGGTGGGAAAACATACTGATGAATGAATTAAAACGAAATGGATTCTTTTTATGTATAAGCCAGCACAAGACATTAAAGTCGCCAGATTAATCCATTGCAAATTTAGTGCCTGTGTTCCCACTGACCTACATTCTCTGCTTTAACAAAAAAGGAGAGAAAAATGTAAAACGAAAACTGACTGTGGAAAGTTCAAATAAACAGAAATTTGTTTTGTCTGCACCATTGTAGAATCTCTTCTACCCCCGCATGCACTCTTTTTCCTTCCCAACTGTCAGCTTTGATCATAAGAGGGGAGTTATCTCTCTTGAGGGGAAAAGTTGCTTGCAGAAGCTCCAAGACCTTCGGCGGGAGGCGCCCTCTGCACGGGCAGTAACACCCCGCCGAAGGAAGGAAAGTTTGAGCAAGACACATCCAGGGAAAACAAATAAATAAAAAGTATCCAGCAGAAATAAAAGTTAGGCAAGTTTGTGGCTGGAATAGAGCCATTTCAAGTGACCCCCTGACAGCAACAACCTCTCTCCGGGTCATAAAGGGACAAAAGTCCATCCATTGGACGAAAGGGTCAAGGGTCAAGTGAGACGCGAGAGTGGCTGCGAACTCCGCTCTGCTGAAAACTTTTACTTTTTTTCCGAGTCTGACGGGAATCGCCGCATTTGCTCTTCAGGATTTAAGAACCTTTTTCATTTTGGGAAGTTTCGTCCCGAATTCTGGAATGTCTGGACGTCTTGCTTCTCCATCATGGCGACGAGGAGACGATTGTTAAGCGCGATCAGCATATGTGCTTTTGGAGGCATTTTGTGTATGGCGGATGAGGTTGGTAGGGCTAAGTTCGTCTTAAAACCTGAAGTTTTTATCTACGTATATTTTCAGCTTTTTGCTCTTGATAAATAGCATAATGAGTCTGACCTATCCTTGTGGTAAATATTCAAATGTATATATATCACACATATCCACAGGTGAAAAATAAGAGGCGGGGTGTAGTTCCCGACCGGTTTCAACTTTATTTCCAAGCCGTTGACTTGGAAATAAAGTCGAAAACGATCAGGACCTACACCCCGCCTCTTATTTTTCACCTGTGGATATGTGTAATAAATGAATCACTTGCTAAAGTGATTTTAATTAATATTTATAATCTATATATTATATATAAATATATATAATATATATATATATAAATATATATATATATATATATATAGAAAAGAAGCAAGTTTCATCAAATTAATGCCGCAGAGATCCAATATTTCGTATCTCAGCGTGACTGGAGAGTTGAAAGTGGATTTGGGAAAAATATCCAGAACTACAAAGCTTCGTCATAAACCTATCGAAGAGTTAAATCTTCCATATACGTTGACGCGTTCCTTTTTCCCAAACAAATTCTGCAACATATTTTTTCTATCTATCTTGAACGATTTATTAAAATTCACAGATACCAAGACAATTTTCATTTTTATCGGTGGTAATTTTATGTCAAAGTTTGCTATATTCTCGTCTCCCTCTTGCCCCTACAACAACTGGCATGCACCAGTATTTCCACATAATTATATACGTGTAACCAAATGACGCTAACCCACTGAGGTTATGTATAGACCTGTGGGAAAGAACTGTGTATCATACAGCGAGGGCTCATTTATTCTCGTTTCCATATACGCACCAAGTAAGTGAAAGAACATACAGAGCGTATTGGCTTCAAACTTACGCACGTGTGAATATAGAAACTCCTTCACTTTTTGCTCCTCATTCTCTAGTCATTAGTGACGGATGGAGTTCCTCTATTCGTTGAAATTTAATCTCTCTTTTTTTTTTTTTTCCAATGAACCAACTAATGATCCGACGTAATTAACAGGCGTCTTTGTCTTAAGAGCTGCCCTACATTCCTTTTCCTGTAGTAGAGAAAAGAAACACAGTTTCTATTGTTTTCATTTGATATTTGCCTCTTCTTAAGCTCTTCTGGGGAATAAAGACAAGGATTTTTCATGCTACGTTTCATCTAGGGTAACTATTGTTAAAGAAATCAATCTTCTTCATTCGTTTGGTCGAAGAATACGGACCCAAAAGTTTGTGACGGACGCCGTTCCCGAATGGGAAACTTTATGTAATCCACAGGTGTTAAGACAGTGCTGGAGTTTGAAGTTTAATTGTTGTTAAAAAGAGGTTCAATAAACTAACACATTAAAGCAAGTATTATCCTGGACGGTAATTTTAAAATTCGAAATTTTTTCAGAGTTGCGAAAGATCTTTAAATGCTCTGTTAATGAGAATAATTATTTATATCTTTCTTGCAGGCCATCTGCTTTTCGCAACTTCCGGTCATCGCAAGAAAACTTGGAATAAATTCAAGAGAAAGATTTGCAGGAACGATTTATATCCAAGAATCCGCGGAAGTGGAATATAAATCAGGTTAGTTCATTAGTAAGACTTTGTTCCCATTCACGAAATTGCTTGAGTTAGCATAATTTTATTCCAGTGGTTTTTTATTCTAATTTTTAGTTCTCTACTTATCTTGACAAAAGAGAGGGCAAGGAACTTTTGACCAGAAAGAGATGAAGTCGCTTCCATTAATGTTTGTCGTTACTTAATATGAAGAAATGACCAAGGCTTTATACCATTGGGTATTAGCAAAATTTCCTTTCCGCAGGAAACTCCGCTTTATTCTTAATACTTTATTAGATGCTTAATAC
Source organism: Macrobrachium nipponense (assembly GCF_015104395.2). Lineage (NCBI taxonomy): Eukaryota > Metazoa > Arthropoda > Malacostraca > Decapoda > Palaemonidae > Macrobrachium > Macrobrachium nipponense. The sequence goes on along the minus strand of NC_087212.1, from coordinate 20,986,147 downwards.
TTTATTAGATGTATGAGATATAAAGTATGAAATACATAGATACATCTTAGCTTTATAAGAATTTGGGTAGGAAATTCTTAGAAAACTGAGGAGGAAGCAAATGTAATTCATTAGGAGAAGCAAAGACCAGTGGAGAATTTAACGGAATTAGAACAAGAAATGAAACGGTAACTGGTTAGATAAGAGAATTAAGTTAGGAAATCTGGGATAGAAGATAAGAACTTTTGAGGAAAAGACTACTTAAGGAAAACGGTTTTACTTCAATAACCTTGGAAGGTACGTGTAAGTTGTAACCAAAAAAAGAGAAGTAATGTTATAAAAATAGGTCAGTGGACACAGCATGTTAAATTAGGTGTTACTTTAGGAAACGACTGATGGAGTGCGTTGCAATAGATAAATGTAAAGAATGAATTAAAAAGTGTAACTTAAAAATATATGGTTAGGTTTGAAAGATGCGGAAAAAAAAGAATGCCATCATCAAAATATCAAAGGTGATGTTGTTGATTATTCAGCAGAAGAGAAGGAAAATATACTCTTGAAATATAGAAGAAAGAAAATTCTTTGGAAACAGCAAAAAATACCTTGAGGCAGACGAATGCGACTGGAAAAAAGCAGAAACAAAATGTTACTGATAAAGAAGCAAATTGCACGAAAGGATAAAAACGGACTGAAGAAAAGCAAATATTCAGTGACTTTCACTTCTAAGATTATTGTATCACTTTGATTTTGGCATTCTAAACCCTCTCTCTCCTCTCTCCTCTCTCTCTCTCTCTCTCTCTCTCTCGCTCTCTTCTCTCCTTCCTCCTTCTTCTCTCTCCTCTCTCTCTCTCTCTCCACATACTCACACACACACTACACACACACACAACACACACACACACATATATATAATATATATATATATATATATATATATATATATATATATATATATATATGTATATATATATTCATATATAATGTTTGTGTTTGTGTTGTGTATGTCATTTTATGGCTGCTTGAGAGACGACTGAAGCCGCAGTGAAGAAAAGACCTCTTAATGGGGAGAGGGGAAGAAGCTCTTCATGTTTCAGTCTGAAGCGATTCCAGGGAAACAGCCAACTTCTAAAGATACGAGGCAGTTTATAAACACCTTGAATCCGAACACTTCTTGCTTGGCCGTCTCCTGCTTGCAAGAAGGAATGACATATTTGTGATGCCCTTTTAGATTTAACAGCTTCCATGATAAAATTGTACAAAGGATATTTATGCAGGCCGGTTCAAGTTGATTTAGAAATTGTCTGTAACTTCAGTAACCGACAGTTTTAGACGGTCTTTCTACAGTAGTTGTTAGACGTTTATGTAAATAATTGAAAATCATGTTTTCCTGCGGTAGACTACCAAAGGTGCTAACCATCTGGTTCTCTATAAGTTTTTTGGGATGAGGTTGCTAGCCTTATGTTTGTCTCCATCTCGACTGCTACCTACTGCTCACGACTTCACGTACTAAATTCGTTCCAACAGAAGCTCATGTAAAAAAAAAAAAAAAAAAAAAAAAAAAAAAATTGTCCAGTTCATCTCAACGAAAGGTGCCTAATGTAATCCTTTCCCCTTCTTTTGCTACTAGCAATTCTTCCTTCTGAACTACCTTTTGTCTACTGCGGATTTCTTTTGAACATAACAGATGTTTGGTGATCAAGTTTTTTTTTGTCACAAAGTTTTGTTTTTCCAAAGTTTTCCCTTAAGGCTACTTTCATTTTTTTTTATGTAACAACTTCTGCTCCTTTCCCCAGCACTAATGGTGTTGAATAAACTTTTTTCCACTTTTATCAGTTGCCTCCACTATACATTTTCTCTTGTTCAAAATCTGCATTTTCTCTTGTTCAAGAAACCTACATTTTCTCTTGTTCAAGAAACCTATATTTTCTCTTGTTCAAGAAATCTATATTTTCTCTTGTTCAAGAAATCTATACTTTCTCTAGTTCAAAAATCTACATTTTCTCTTGTTCAAGAAATCTATATTTTCTCTAGTTCAAAAATCTACATTTTCTCTTCTTCAAGAAATCTATATTTTCTCTTGTTCAAGAAATCTTTATTTTCTCTTGTCCAATAAATCTATATTTTCTCTAGTTCAAAAATCTACATTTTCTCTTGTTCAAGAAATCTTTATTTTCTCTAGTTCAAAAACCTACATTTTCTCTTGTTCAAGAAATCTATATTTTCTCTTGTTCAAGAAATCTTTATTTTCTCTTGTTCAAGAAATCTATATTTTCTCTAGTTCAAAAATCTACATTTTCTCTTGTTCAAGAAATCTATATTTTCTCTAGTTCAAAAATCTACATTTTCTCTTGTTCAAGAAATCTATATTTTCTCTAGTTCAAAAATCTACATTTTCTCTTGTTCAAGAAATCTTTATTTTCTCTTGTTCAGAAATCTACATTTTCTTTTGTCCAAGGTTTTCCTGATGATTCATCCCCTCACTTTTCTCTTCCCCTTCTGCCTTCCTTTGTCGGCTCTCGGTCTCCCATTACTTTTGTTTCTTACCCAGAGCTGATCCTGTGGGCATAAACGAATAGGTATCCTGTTATTTATTTATTTATTTCTCTGTCTCTTTTCCAATCCAATTTTTCTCTTTCTTTTGATGAAAATTTGAACCGAGCTGCTCACTTCTGTTCAATTAACTTCACTAGCCTTGAGAGGTCACATTCCGTTATGTTTTTAATGCATCTCCAGAAAGAATTCGATGCTGCCTTTAAGTGTTGGAAGTCCCTTTCTTTATCCACTTATCGAGACCTTATTTGTGGCATTTTTCTGGCCGTTCTTAATATTGGTCGTATATTAGAGGTCTTCAGCGTTTATATCCCTCCTCGATAGGATTTAATTAAAAGCAGAGCGTTTGATCAGTGACATTGCTTCGTCTCTTTTCTTGATTCTCTTTCTCTCCATCACTAGGGAGTATTTATGTATTTTATATTAGTACTTTTTCAGACACTGTTCCTTTGAGATAAAAGCCCCTCTCCACATAGGTAGCTCTTTAAAACCTTTCAGACCACATCTCTTTTGAAATGAATAATCCTGGATTTCCACGGCCATCAGCATGTTTTTCTTTGTAATTGCGGAGCTTCTTTCATTATTCTATTTTCCCATAGTTATACAGCCTCTCGTCATTCAGGCGAAGAGGTCGGGCTGTTGATTTCCTCCAAGTTATTCCTTAGTTTTTCACTTTCCCATTTTTTGTCTTTGAGGCTGGGCTAGTAAAGCGCATTGTTCGCTGTCCCTTTGACTACATATGTATACATCCATTACCTCTATACCCCCGTTAGGCACTATTGAAGGGATTTGCAGCATCCCCTCAGCTCCTGGATGCACCCACTTTAGCCTTTTCCTTTTCCTCCATTCCTGCTTCTTTTCTTCATTCTTGCTCTCCAACCTCTTAAATATTGCTTCTTAGTACAACTGAGGGGTTTCCTTCCAGTTCGTTCATTACATCCTTGTACTTTCTCTTGCTGTTCAGCCACTCCAACTTCCTTTGTTCACTTTTTTAACAACCTAAATCTCATAATAATTACCCTCTGATATGTACATGTAAAAATACAGAGAAACATAATGTGTATATATCATATCCCGCGATTTTGTTACGTCCAAGGAACTGGATTTCAATAGATCGGCTAAATCAATGACTTGGCTCAATTTAGATGCCTTTTAACGGGGCAACTTAATCAGTGACTACGAAGGACCAACAAAATGGGGGCAGTGAACAGAATAAGTCAAAGAATTGCTGTGAAAAGTATGCTAAGGTACCAGTTAGTTCAAAGATACACTACACGTCCACTAAAATGCAGTATTACTTCACTGAAATAGAATATCGAGGCACTGTATGCTACTGTATTAACGCTAACTAGTGCCACAACAGTTACGAACAGATGTAACTAAAATTAACTAGGACTAATTTCTAAGATAACACGTAAAGTAAGTAGGATTTCCTTCGATGGGTCTGACACAGAACAGCAGGGAGAGATGCACCTCTCAAAACAGTGTCTGTGATTACTTGGTAAATGCACTTTGCAATTGTTTACAATAGCACCGTTGCTTGACACACATGTAGACACAACAGCACTGCCGGTAAATCTGGGACAAAGTTGTAATGACTGAAGCTAAGGTGTTGCAAGAATTTACTTGACTCAAGGCGCAAGTGCAAAGCAAAACTTAATACAATTTCGCACTATGTTTCAAGCAAAATAGATACTCGAAGCTTGTCGCCAAAATACAATTAAATCACTATTCAAGAATATGACAATAAGTAGGTCACGGTTCACTGGAATGGAATTAGTTAGACAAAATTCAAATGTGAAATTGAGGATCTAGGGATGGGAATGGAAAGGATGTTAGGAATAGGGGCTAGAATTACAGAAACTGATTTCTAATCGAAAATACAGTTTCTTGTCACTCTGCCTAATTTAATCGGACGTGATGTTCGTTGTAGAATGAGCTGTTGGGATGGTCGTTGAGGAAACTTATAACTTCTTGCTACCAATGAAGGGAGTAGGCAGGGTTCGACTGGAATGGCTGGTTGCACAAGGGCCTTGGTATGATATAGGCTAAGTGAGTGAGTTAGAGATTTCTCTGGAATATGTCTGCAATGGAAGGGCTCATAGGCTTTAAGCATAAGCCAAGGCACTGGGCCGGATGAGTCTCTCTCAACTCGTTATGGACAGCTGGGTCCAGAGATACCTACAAACTTAGGGTATCGTGATAGAGTACTGGGTACTGCATTACTACTTCTGTGCTACTACTCTACTGATTTCTGGGGGCAATGCGGGGTTCTTTTATCCCCGTCTTCAAAGGAGGACCACCTGAATCCCTAGGTAGTGCTGGAAGAGAACAGTATTTCGACAGAAAGACAAGTCTTTATTGTCTACTTTTAAGAAGGGGCGTCGCAGGGAGAGAGGGGTCGAAATGGGCTCGAAATTAAGGGTCAGGTCTAATCTTAAATGGCCTATAGGTTGAGAATCCAGATGGAATTCTTATGGGATGCCTGGATGTCGTACTATTGTATTCTCTATGATCTGAGAAGACATTTTGAAAGTTGGAAGAGGTGTGAATGGTATGCCAAGTAATCTGATTTATTTTAACACTAAGCTTTTTATGGTGACATTAAGGTGTCGTTCCTATCAAAGGCAAGCAACTGGAAGTGTTTATGATTTATTTGACATGAGGCGAATCGAGTTAATTTCCCTGACACTATTTGGGCAAAACACGTGAATTTGTTAACTGCAAAACAACTCAATACTTCTTTTATTTTTACTTTAATCCTACAATTATTGGGGAAATTAAAATTAGGCGAAAAATGTAAGTGATGCATGCAACAATCTATATTTATATATATATGTGTGTGTTTTTGTATATACGCATATATAATTGCATATGCAATTAAATGTCGTTCTGCGTCGAAAAGAGTAGAAAGGATAAACAATAAAACGTCAGTGCTCTCGATTTGGATACAGTATTGAAGGAACTTTTTGGGTTTGTGTACGTTTATATCATTTATGCACACACGGGAATTATTTGTTTACTTGTCTTCTATCTAAACATGCAGGGTATGATCATACAGTAACGATACATATATAAAATGTTTCTTTTTGCCTATATATTCGGTTAGATATTCAAGAGTTTCCATCATAAGTTTTTTCATTTTACCTAGAAAATTCTCATGACTGTCGTATTGATCAAGACTGGCTACGCGAATCCGAAATTCTTCAGGATATTTTCTTTGCTGTAACAAAAATTCTCTAAAATATTTTGAAAGTAATATAAAACAAAAGATATTCAGAAGGAGAATGACATTAATGAAGAAGTTTTTATTTATTTCATTTACAACATGCCCCCTATCGCACCCGCCGTTTGTTAGGAAGGCTTTCTTATCAAGAGTGATTCCTTTTTCCACAAATTCCGAAGAAGTGTCTTAATGACTGGATGTTGTCAACAGGTAGAGAGAGAGCTGTGTCAAATCTCTGTCCCCGAGTATCGATCGGGGAACAAAGAAGAGGAGGTGGAAGGAGAAAGGCTGGTTGGGGTTCATTGATATCATTGTCTCATCGCAAACTGGGTAATATATATATATATATATATATATATATATATATATATATATATATATATATATAAATTCCGGGAAAGCTGAGATTTTTCAGAGTTGTTAACTTTTGTTTCATTTCCATTGTTTATGGTCGGAGTTAGTTCTTAAAATACAAGGTCTTGGTATACGATTAGGAATGCTAATCCTGTCTGAGCTGCATAAGGATGGGAGTATTATTATTATTATGATTAATTATTATTATTATTATTATTATTATTATTATTATTATTATTATTATTATTATTATTATTATTATTATTATTATTAAGAAGAAGAAGAAGATGACCTCTATTCATATGGAAGAAGCCAAAGAGACCACTGACTTCAAATTCAAGCCTCCAAAAAATACGGTAGTCATTGAAAAGAAGTAAGACGCGGTAAAGAAACCTCACATTAATAAAAAGAAAAAATAAATTAACAAATTAACCTTTACGTACTTTTACAGGTATTATGAATGAAGCTACACGATTTGTTTGCATCTAACTGCTTAAATGCATCCATTAAATTCCATAATTTCTCTTACACCTGTCTGTCTGTTTCTAAATCTAACTTCACATCAATATTTAGGCGTTAGATTTCAGACGTTGTAGTGGTTCATTGTTTTGATGGCGCATGTACATGGAGCCTGACTGAAGCAGTTACTGTCCTTCCAAGAACGAAGAAGTAAATATATTAAAAAGAGCTGAATAAAAGATTAGCAGAGGGGAAAAGATAAACTGTGTTGTTGAGATTATTGGGTTCAGTAAAGATGGTTTGGTGAAAATAGCAGTGATGAATTGGAAAAGAAATGTTTAATAACAGATGGTAGATGTATATATTAGAAAGAATGGATTTCAATTTACTTTGACAGGGCGCATATGAAGTGCATGAAAAGACGCTTTATTTTAAAGAAGGGGCTGCATGCAGCTGATGAGAATTCTTTGTAGGTTCATTAGGAGAGAGTGAGGATTTATGCTATATATTGTTCTAGATTCAACAGTTCTAGAATGAGTATATATATATATATATATATATATATATATATATATATATATATATATATATATATATATATTCATAAGTGAATACCACAGGAAAATGACAAAGCAGCAATCCAAGTGCTTTCGTATTTATTAAAACATCGTTCTTTGACGATGTCTTCATAAAGACGAAAGCGTTTTGATTTCTTCCTATCATTTTCCTGTGGTATCCGCTTAATTAATGGAGTCACGTGCATCTACTGTGATTTTTCTAAAGCATATATATATATATATATATATATATATATATATATATATATATATATATATATATATATATATATATATCTATATATATCAAATAAATAGTATCTGTCGTAGGCGGAAAGTCTGCTGATGCAATTACTCATTTTAGTGACAATTTAAATAACGTACTCTATTATCAAACCATCACATGGTCCACCTGATTTATATGGCTTGAAATACTTTGCATAAGGCAGCGTAAATTTGTTATTATATTTTGAATAGAAATTTGTTTAAAAAGAAGCGAGATCTGGACGAAGTAGGACTGGTTTCGGATGATGTAGCCCAAGTGAATAATTTAAACTCTTGTATTTAGTAAAAATATAACTATGCTTTGATAGACCAACATTGCAACTTGCCTAAATTGATGTTAGCATAACTTGTAATTATTTGTTTATTAACTAGAATGAACAAAGAAAGTATAAAATGAATTTACTTTATTATGTTGACCGATACTCTCATACACACATATATCTATCCGTCTTTCTATCTATCTATTGCACCTATGTATCTGTGTGTGTTTGTGTGTGTGTATCTTCTTTCCCACCGTTATCCCTATATTAAGGGGTCGGTTGCCCTATGCGTCTTCTCCACTGCTGTCTGTCAACGGCATCATCCTCCACCAAATCTCTTCTCTCCATATCTTCCTTCACTTTATCTCGCCATCTGAATCTCTGTCTCCCTCTCGATCTTCTTCCTCTAAGACGTTTTTCTTAAGCCCTCTTCACTCCCTCCTCATCATCCATTCTTAACACATGCCCATACCATCTCAATCGAGACTCTTATCACCTCTGCACTCTTTACTAAGCCTGCTCGTCTTCTTATTTTATCATTTTCCAATCTCATAAGCAACGATATTCCAATAATCCACCCAAGTATTCTCATTTCTGGTTTCTCAAGCTTTACTTCCTCTTTTCTTCTTAGAGTCCATGTTTCTGATCCATACAATAATACTGGTCTTATCACTGTGTTATAGATTATGACTTTTAGCCTGATTGGCATTTTCTTATCACATACTACTCCAAGTACATCTGCTCATTTCTCCAACACCGCTTTTATCCTACTGTCAACTTCAGCCTCACATCCTCCCTCTTCGCTTAAAGTATCTCCCAAGTATTTAAACTTTTCCATCTGTTTTATAATCGAGGCTCTTCTTCCTTGTATTACTATTCTGTTTCTATCTTCTCTACTGCTCACCTAAACCTCTATTTTATTCACATTCATCTTTAAGCCACCCCTCTAAAGACTCCTGCCATTCTCCATCCCTTCCCTGTAGGTCATCCTCATCTTTGGCAGTAATCACCAGATGATCAGCGTACAACAAATCCCACAGCATTTCATTACTGATTTCTTCACTCAACACATGCATGACCAGCACAAACAAAAATGGGCTTAATGCTGACCACTTGTGTAATCCAGCACTATCTTCAAAGTTTTCTGTTTCCCCAACTGCTGTCGTTAGTTTTGTGCTCGTTCTCTGATCTATCATCCCGACCAGTTTTAACCAACTTTTCTGAGACTTTCATCTTCCTCAAACACCAAAACATCGCTTCTCTTGGGATTCTATCTTAAGCTTTCTCTAGATCTATAAATGCACAATAAAGCTCCTGGTTTCCCTCTAGCCTCTTTTCATGTAGCTGTCTTACTGTGAAGATGGCATCCACCGTCCTCCTTCCTATCATGAATCCATACTGCTGTTTCCCGATCTTTACAATCTCTTAATCTCGCATAAAGTATCCTCTCTAAAACTTTCAATCCATCTTGTGTTAGTTTAATTCCCCTGTAGTTACCATGACATTTCCCTTTTGCTTATATATACATACATACATACACACACAAAACCACACAACACCACACACACACACACACACATATATATATAATATATATATTATAATTATATATATATTTATATATATATAGATATATATTTATATTAATAAGAGTTTTTTCTTAGAAAATTCCCAACAATTTCGTCCTCCAATGGACCTCTTCATGGAACGTTTCTCAATAAACGCTCCAAGAAGAGGTCCAATGGAGGACGAAACTGTTGAGCATTTTCTAAGAAAAACTCTATTCATTTTCCAATGTGGAATACAATTGAATTAACATAACTTCGTGCCTAAGAAGATTACCAGTACTATATATATATATATTAATATATATATATATATATATATATACATATATATATGTGTGTGTGTGTGTGTGTGTGTGTGTGGGTGTGTGTGTGTGTGTGTTTATATATTATATGCATTACTCTAGCGGACAACTGATATATTGACGGACGGATTAAAAATCTAGTGATTCTTTTTGCGCGTTAGCCTTCACAGGACATAAATGTCGCCAGATTAATCCATTGCAAATTTAGTGCCAGTGTTCCCACTGACCTACATTCTCTGCTTTAACAAAAAAGGAAAAAAAATTGTAAAACGAAAACAGAAATTTGTTTTGTCTGTACCTTTGTAGAATCCCTTCTACCCTCGCAAACACTCTTTTTCCTTCTAAACTGTCAGCTTTGATCATAAGAGGGGAGTTATCTCTCTTGAGGGGAAAAGTTGCTTGCAGAAGCTCCAAGACCTTCGGCGGGAGGCGCCCTCTGCACGGGCAGTAACACTCCGCCAAAGGAAGGAAAGTTTGAGGAAGACATATCCCGGGAAAACAAATAAATAAAAAGTATCCAGCGGAAATAAAAGTTAGCGAAGTTTGTGGCGGGAATAGAGCCATTTCAAGTGACCCCCTGACAGCAACGACCTCTCTCCGGGTCATAAAGGAACAAAAGTCCATCCATTGGACGAAAGGGTCTAAGGTCAAGTGGGATGAGAGAGTGGCTGCGAACTCCGCTCCGCTGAAAACTCTTTTTTTCTGAGTCTAACGGAAATCACCACATTTGCTCTTCAGGATTTAAGAACCTTTTTCATTTTGGGAAGTTTCGTCCCGAATTCTGGAATGTCTGGACGTCTTGCTTCTCCAGTCATGGCGACAAGGAGACGATTGTTAAGCGCGATTAGCATGTGTGCTTTTGGAGGCATTTTGTGTATGGTGGATGAGGTTGGTAGGGCTAAGTTCATCTCAAAACTTGAAGATCATCTACATTTCTTTTCAGCATTTTCATCGTGATTAATAACAATGATTCTGACTTATCATCGTAGTAAATGTTCCAATACACACACACACACACACAATATATATATATATATATATATAAGTATATAGTATAGTATATATATATATATATAATATATATATATATATATATATATATATATATAATATATAAAAGGAGCCCATAAAAATGCCGAAATATGGACAGTAAGTACTCGAATTTAGAGACTGCTGTCTCTCTTTAGGTAAGGAATGAATGAGAAAAGTATTTACACCAAGAGATCCATCCACAGATAGTCGTTTAACTCCTTAATCTTATTAAGCATTAGTTGAAGAATATTTTTATCTATGATACCTGAATCCCACTCGCCCATTGCGATGTTCATTATCTTTTTTTGTTTGATCAAGGTTGACTCCACTATCTGTCTTTTGTACAGACATTTATTGCTATAAATTATATATGACAAATTCCAGTTTATTTTGTGGTTATGGTTATTTATATGGTTAAAAATAACTGTGGTCTGTTGTCCATATGCAACTAACCATTTATATTGTATTAATCTCTGGGGCAATGATTTTCCTGTAAAACTGGTATAAGATTGGTCACAGTCCAGGCATGGGATTTCGTATACTCCTGTGTCTTTGTGGACTGGCTTTTGTTGGATGTTAATCAGGGATTTGACTAGACTAGGGTATTTGGGTAGGTAAGGGCAAAAGGGTTAGATTTTCTGAGGGTCTGTGTCAGCGACCCCCTCAAGACAAGACGAGATCAGAGAGACACCCAACAATAAAATAAAAATCTCACACCTGGAAATGATTAAGAAATTCCATGCCTGAACTGTGACCAATCTTATATCGGTTTTACAGGAAAATTACTTCCCCAGAGATTAATACAACATAAACAGTCTGTTAGGTATGGCATCAGAACTCACTTTTTTTGACTATGTATAATTTATAGTGGTAAATGTCGTTACAAAAGCCAGATAGTGGAGTCAGCCTTGATTAAAAAAGGGCACCTGGGATTCAGATATCATAGATAAAATCTTCCTTCAACCGATGCTTAATTAAGAAGATTAAAGAGCAATTATCAATTGGGGTAACCTAGTTAGACGGCTTACCTGTGTATGGATGTTTTGGTATAAATACCGCCTTTTGTGTAACTTTTCTCATTCACTACCTGCCTGAAGAGAGAGAGAGCAGCCTCTGCAATACAGTACTATCTTTTTATATTTTGGCATTTTTATGGCCTCCTTTTATTATATGGAATTCTGTTGTAACAATATTTATAACAGTCATAGATATAATATATATATATAATAGATATATCTATATATATATATATATATATATATATATATACACACACACTCACACACACTAGGTGACCAACCCGGCACTACCTGAGAAATCTCTGACTGCAACCTGTGTACGTGATTTCCTTACGTGATTTCGGGGGCATTTCATTTACAGTGAATGAAGTTGGTAGGACCAAGTTTGCCTCAAACTTGAATTTGCATCACCGTTTTTTTTTAACATTTTGCTCATAATTATTAACTTACAGATTCTGACTTGTCCTTGTGATGAATATTCCTGCGCAAATGTATAAATATTTAAGAAGAAAAGAAACAAGTGTAAAAAAGTAATGCTGTAAAGAGGAAGGTTAACTGTCTCAGCATGATCAAGGTTTGAGAATGGAACCTGAAAAATCACTTTCCAGAGCCACGACACTTAATTATAAACCTACATTTTTTTTATGTTGTGAGGTCTCTTATAAATCATAGATGCTAAGATATTCCTGTTTCAGTTACACTACTATACTCAAGTTTTCTACAGTCTCTTCTCCCTCCTATTTCTACAGCATTCGGCATATCCATATTTCCCTGTTATATTCACTTGACCAAACTGCAGTAACATTCTGAGGTTAATTTTGAACTTTGTTGCTCTTCATTATTCATCCTGTTGACCTGTCTTTCTCTTTGATTCAATAATCCATTGACGCGTGGTAACATTGTGGCCTTGACGCTTCATGACAACCACTTCTTGGGTATAGCGTTAAACTGCCTTTCATGCTCTTTAGACTTTTGAAGCATTCAGCCGTCACTGGTAAACAATTCCATTCAAACTTTTCCAAATTCATCCATTGTCTCTTTTCTATCATACATTGAAAAATCCATCACACTATAGCCTGGTTTTTATTTACTTTCGTTACCTTTTCTATTCAACTAATCTCTTTAACATTTCTCTTATTACAAACGTTTTCTAGTCATTCCTTTCTACCATAAATTTTCTCTGCGACCTGTAACTTAATCATTATCATCTGCAAACATTAGCTTATCCGTCACTCATTAAACGAACGTTGTTTTGCAATTTCGTCTTTCTCCTTATCTTTTCCCCGCTGGTCCCTTAAAAAGATTGCTGTCATATGCAACGTGGTGTGCCAAACTTCCTTTAATACTTACACTAAATTTTTAGGTTAAAATAGTCATTTTCTTGCCAACTCATCATTATTTTACCTTTAGTTTGGACAGTCTCTGAAAACATCTATGAAAGATCGAGTATAATCATTCCCAAGATGTTTACTGCCAAATTTCCATCAATTCTGTAAAGTGCTTTCTAGTCATTTCCATATGCCACATGCTGACTTGTCCGTTTTCCCACTTACAACTGTCTCACAATAAACTCTCGAAGTACATTTCCGACCTCTTTCTTATCTAGAATCAAGAACTCTCCCCAATTGAACATACTCTTGGTCAATCTCTGTGTACTTTAATAATCATGAACATGTATTGAATTATATGATTCTACAGGTTTAACATTCTTTTCAAGCATTCCTCTCCTCACAGAGACCTTAATGTTCCAGTGATCCAGGGAATAGGGATCTTCCTCTTGATTTACACAAATCCTGCAGTGACCTGACTACTCTTTCGTTAATTTAGCTCTTCCCTAAAACTCACGGCGCTCTTCCATTTTCAAGATTATGTTTTCATTTATCCTTATCTTTTGTTCAGTAACTTTCCAAATCTGTAGTAATGCATACAACATACTTACATGCAGGTTTTATAATAAGTATTATAGTATATACAATAATAATCTATATATTATATCTATATTTATATATTAATATATAAGATTATATATATTATATAATATTCTAATAATTAATATATATATATATAATATAAAATAACGGGGCTACCGCCTCCGTTATCCACTTTGGTAGCGAAAGCCATGAGCGGCAGGCAAACTGAGCTTTTGGTAACACTTTCTCCTCCCTCTCTCTCTCTCTCTCTCAGACACTGGCAATAGCCCCTCTTTCTCTCTCTCTCTCTCTCTCTCTCTCTCTCTCTCTCCATCAATCTTCCCCTTCATCATCTAAGGTCACCAAATCAGAGTCGGAACTACAAAAATAGATATTTATTCAGAGCAAAGTATTAATTGAATAACTCAGATTCTTACAGGATAATTAAATGGAATGATAACTCAAAGTTCAGATAACACAGATAACCCCCTGGTAATTAACAGTCTACCAGTAATTAGTAATCACCATTTATCCCTTCTCCAAAATATAGTTCCCTCCACTAGTACAGTTCCCTCCACTAGAATCACCTGTTAAAAGGACACTCTGATAAGCATACACAATTATAAAGACAAAGGCAAAAGATTAAATGAAATAGAACATCTTTACAAAATATCAAAAATATAGTCAAGCCACACCTTTGGCTAAAGCACAGTAATTCTTACCCATCTCAGCCTAGAATCTCCAAGCACTTTTCACAAAACAGAAAAAACGTAGGCAGAGCCATCCCGGCTCTTTCTCTCCCCGTAACCATCTCCATGGTTCTGGCTAATTACATGCCATTATGAACGAAAGAGGCTCACACGGACGCACGAATTCACCCCCTTCGTTCATGCCCTGAAACCACTCTAAACTGGTTTTAAAGTCACCTTTGACGAACGCCCATAACTACAGGATGAACGTTGACCTTCTGAGGTAAGGATTTGAATGTCACACCATCCAACAAGACACATCAGCATTCCTACGCTGTCGCTCAGACACTCAGTCTCCATGGGAAGCTAAAAACAATGAATCCCCAATTTCTAAGGAATGTCAAAGCACGACATACAACAATTTCTCATACATCTCATATATCATATTATCAGTCTTTATTTGTTACATATATATACATATATATATATATATATATATATATATATATATATATTATATATATATATATATATATATATATTTATATTTATATATAATATATATATATATATATATATATATATTTATATAATATATATATATATATATATATATAAATATATATATATATATATATATATATATATATATATATATATATATATATATTTTTTTTTTTTTTTTTTTTTTTTTTTTCTTTTTTTTTTTTTTTTTTTTTTTTTCACATGACCGTGATCCATATACATGCATTAAACTACAAAATGTCCAGTTCGCTTTACCTAGGAGTTGATATATTTTCATATATGTTAACCCAAAGGCCATTTTTTAGTTGATGGTAATTCCGTCCTCTCATGGATTCGAACCAGCAGCGCACAGTGGAGAAATCAGGACTTCAGTGATGTTACCGATTTGTTGGCCGAGTCGGTAACTCACTGAAGTCCTGATTATCCACGAGACGACGAAATTATTATCAACTAAAAAATTCCCCTTGGGTTAACACATGAAAATATACCAACTGCGAGGTAGAGCGAATTGGACATTAAATCACCTTTGTAGCTTAATGCATATGTAGTATATATGTGTGTGGGTATGAAATAACTGTGTACCATACAGCATATATTCATGTATTCTAGTTTGCATATGCATATAAGCACCACATCAAAGTAAATAACAAACAGAGCGTGCTACCTTCACACTTATGCACGTATGCGTAAAGATATATGCCTTCCCTTTTTGCTGTTCATTCTCTAGTCATTAGTAGCGGATGGAGCACAGAGTTCCTCTATTCGTTGAAATTTAATCTCTTTTTAATGAGCCGACTAATGATCAGACATAATTAACAGGTGTCTTTGTCTTAAGAGCTGGTCCTGCCTTCCTTTTACTGCGATAAAGAAAAGAAACAGTTTCTATTGTTTTCATTTGATGTTTCCCTTTTCTTTAACTCTTGTGGGGAATAAAGATAAGGATTTTTCATGCTACGTTAAATTCAGGGTAACGATTGTTAAAAAAATCAATACTCATCATTCGTTTGGTCCAAGAATACGGACTCAAATGTTTGTGACAGACGCCATTTCCAAATTCCTGAGAGACTTTATGCAATCAATATGTGTTAATACAGTTCTGAAGTTTGGAGTTCAGTTGGTGTTAAGAATTGATTATATAATTGATTAGGTTTTATAGATAAAAGATATATACTGAAGCAATTAATATCTTGAGGGGTAATTTTTTACAATTTGATTTCTTTAGGGTAACGAAATGTCTTCAAATGCTATGTGAAAATTTATATCTTGCAGGCCACCATCTTTTCGCAACTTCCGGTCATCTGAAGAGAAGAACTTGGAATAATTCAAGAGAAAGATTTGCAGGGACGATTTATGTCCAAGAATCCGAGGAAGTGGAATATAAATCAGGTTAGTTCATTAGTAAGACTTTGTTCCCATACGCGAAATTGCTTGAGTTAGCACAATTCTATTTAGTGTTTTTTTTTATTCTAATTTTTAGTTCTCTAGTTGTCTTGACAAAAGAGAGGGCAAGGAACTTTTGACAAGAAAGAGATGAAGTCACTTCCATTAACGTTTGTCGGTACTTAATATGAAGAAATGACCAAGGCTTTATACCATTGGGTATTAGCAAAATCACCTTTCTGCAGGAAACTCAGCTTTATTCTTAATGAATTATTAGACGTATCAGATATAACGTATGAAATACATAGATACAGCTCATCTTTATAAGAATTTGGGTAGGAAATTCTTAGAAAACTGAGGAGGAAGCAAATGTAATTCATTAGGAGAAGCAAAGACCAGAGGAGAATTTAACGGAATTAGAACAAGAAATGAAACGGTAACTGGTTAGATAAGAGAATTAAGATAGGAAATCTGAGAGGGAAGATAAGAACTCTTGAGGAAAAGACTACTCAAGGAAAACGGTTTTACTTCAATAACCTTGGAAGGTACGTGTAAATTATGTAAGTTGTAACCAAAAAAAGAGAAATGATGTTATAAAAAAGGGGTCAGTGGACACAGCATGTTAAATTAGGTGTTACTTATACAAACGACTGATGGAGTGCGTTTCAATAGATAAATGTAAAGAATGAATTAAAAAGTGTAACTTAAAAATATATGGTAAGGTTTGAAAAGATGCGGAAAAAAAAAATGCTTGCATCAAAATATCAAAGGTAATGTTGTTGATTATTCAGCAGAAGAGAAGGAAAATATACACTTGAAATATAGAAGAAAGAAAATTCTTTGGAAACAGCAAAAAATACCTTGAGGCAGACGAATACAACTGGCAAAAAGCAGAAACAAATTGTTACTGATAAAGAAGGAAATTGCACGAAAGGATAAAAACGGACTGAAGAAAAGCAAATATTTAGTGACTTTCACTTCTAAGATTATTTGTATCACTTTTGCATTGTAAACTCTCTCTCTCTTGACTGCTACCTACTGCTCACGACATCACGTACTAAATTTGCTAC
>NC_087212.1:20948982-20963982 GCF_015104395.2 Macrobrachium nipponense | reverse complement strand
TCCAAGAACGAAGAAGTGAATATATGAAAAAGAGCCGAATAAAAGATTAGGAGAGGGGAAAAGATAAACTGTGTTGTTGAGATTATTGGGTTCAGTAAAGATGGTTTGGTGAAAATAGCAGTGATGAAATGGAAAGGAAAAGAAAATGTTTAATAGATGGTAGATGTTTATATTTGAAAGAATGGATTTCAATTTACTTTGACAGGGCGCATATGAAGTGCATTAAAAGACGCTTTATTTTGAAGAAGGGGCTGTATGCAGCTGATGAGAATTCTTTGTAGGTTCATTAGGAGAGTTTGTGGATTTATGATATATATTGTTCTAGATTCAACAGTTCTAGAATGAGTGTAATATATATATATATATATATATATATATATATATATACATAAGTGAATACCACAGGAAAATGACAGGCAGAAATCCAAGCGCTTTCGTATTTATTAAAACATCGTTCTTTGACGATGTCTTCATAAATACGAAAGCGCTTTGATTTCTGCCTATCATTTTCCTGTGGTATCCGCTTATTTAATGGAGTCACGTGCATCTACTGTGATTTTTAAAGCATATAAGCATATATATATATATATATATATATATATATATATATATATATAGATATATATATCATGTAAACAGTATCTGTCGTAGGCGGAAAGTCTGCTGATGCGATTACTCATTTTAGTGATAATTTTAATAACTTACTCTATTATCAAACCATCTCATGGTCCACCTGCTTTATATGGCTTGAAATACTTTGCATAACGCAGTGCAGATTTGTTATATTTTGAATAGAAATTTGTTTAAAAAGGAGCGAGATCTGGACGAAGTAGGACTGGTTTCGGATGATGTAGCCCAAGTGAATAATTTAAGTTCTTGAATTCTGCAAGTGAGCAATTATGGAATAAAGAGGGGACCCTTTTTTGAAATCATAATTCATATATATGTTAATGAAAATGAGTAAAAATATAAGTATGCTTTGATAGACCAACATTGCAACTTGCCTAAATTGATATTAGCATAACTTGTAATTATTTTTTTGTTAACTACAAGGAACAAGGAAAGCATAAAATAAATTTACTTTATTATGTTGACTGATACTCTCATACACACAGATATCTATCCATCTTTCTATCTATCTATTGCACCTATGTATCTGTGTGTGTTTGTGGGTGTGTGTGTGTGTGTATCTTCTTTCCCACCGTTATCCCTACATGAAGGGGTCGGTTGCCCTATGCGTCTTCTCCACTGCTTTCTGTCAACGGCATCATCCTCCACCAAATCTCTTCTCTCCATATCTTCCTTCACTTTATTTAGTCATCTGAATCTCTGTCTCCGTTTCGATCTTCTTAACACATGCTCATACCATCTCAATCGTGACTCTCTTATCACCTCTGAATCTTTACTAAGCCTGCTCTTCTTATTTTATCATTTTCCAATCTCTTAAGCAACAATATTCCCATAATCCGCCCCAGTATTCTCATTTCTGGTCTCTCAAGCTTTACTTCCGCCTTTCTTCTTAGAGCCCATGCTTCTGATCCATACAATAACATTGGTCTTATCATTGTGCTATAGATTATGACTTTTAGCCTGATTGGCATTTTCTTATCACATACTACTCCAGCTACATCTGCTCATTTCTCCAACACCGCTTTTATCCTACTGTCAACTTCAGCCTCACATCCTCCCTCTTCGCTTAAAGTATCTCCTAAGTATTGAAACTTTTCCATCTGTTTTATAATTGTTCCTCGTATTATTATTCTGTTTCTATCTTCTCTACTGATCACCTAAACCTCTATTTTATTCACATTCAGCTTTAAGCCACCCCTCTCTAAAGACTCCTGCCATTCTCCAACCCTTCCCTGTAGATCATCCTCATCTTTGGCAGTAATCACCAGATGATCAGCGTACAACAAATCCCACAGCATTTCATTCCTGATCTTTTCACTCAACACATCCATGACCAGCACAAACAAAAATAGGCTTAATGCTGACAACTTGTGTAATCCAACACTATCTTCAAAGTTTTCTGTTTCCCCAACTGCTGCCGTTAGTTTTGTGCTCGTTCTTTGATCTATCATCTCGACCAGTCTTAACCAACTTTTCTGAGACTTTCATCTTCCTCAAACACCAAAACATCGCTTCTCTTGGGATTCTATCGTAAGCTTTCTCTAGATCTATAAATGCACGATAAAGCTCCTGGTTTCCCTCTAGCCTCTTTTCCTGTAGCTGTCTTACTGTGAAGATGGCATCCACCGTCCTTCTTCCTATCATGAATCCATATTGCTGTTTCCCGATCTTTACAATCTCTTAAATCTCACATCAAGTATCCTCTCTAAAACTTTCAATCCATTCTGTGATAGTTTAATTCCCCTGTAGTTACCATGACATTTCCCTTCTGCCTTTATATATATATACATACATACATACATACATACATACATACATACATATATATATATATATCTATATATATATATAATATATATGTATATTATATATATATGTATGTTTTCCCACTGACCTAGAATCTCTGCTTTAACAAAAAAGAAAAATAATTGTAAAACGAAAACAGAAATTTGTTTTGTCTGCACCATTGTAGAATCCCTTCTACCCCCGCATGCACTCTTTTTCCTTCCCAGCTGTCGACAAGCTTTGGTCATAATAGGCGAGTTATCTCTCATGAGGGGAAAAGTTGCTTGTAGAAGCTCCAAGACCTTCGGCGGGAGGCGCCCTCTGCACGGGCAGTAACACCCCGCCGAAGGAAGGAAAGTTTGAGCAGACATCCAGGGAAACAAATAAATAAAAAGTATCCAGCAGAAATAAAAGTTAGGCAAGTTTGTGGCGGGAATAGAGCCATTTCAAGTGACCCCCTGACAGCAACGACCTCTCTCCGGGTCATAAAGGAACAAAAGTCCATCCACTGGACGAAAGGGTCAAGGGTCAAGTGGGATGAGACGGGAATCGCCGCATTTGCTCTTCAGGATTTAAGAACCTATTTCTTTTGGGAAGTTAAGTTTCGTCCCGAATTCTGGAATGTCTGGACGTCTTGCTTCTCCAGTCATGGCGACAAGGAGACGATTGTTAAGCGCGATTAGCATGTGTGCTTTTGGAGGCGTTTTGTGTGTGGCGGATGAGGTTGGTAGGGCTAAGTTCGCCTCAAAACTTGAAGATCACCTACATTTCTTTTCATCAGTTTTTACGTGATTGATAGCAATGATTCTGACTTATTCTTGTAGTAAATGTTCAATATATATAAATATATATATTATATATATATATAAATATATATATATATATATATATATATATATATATATATATATATATAATATAATATATATATATATATATTATATATATAGATATATGTATATATATATTAAATATATTATATATATTATATATATATATATATATATATATATATATTATATATATATATATATATATTATATATTATATATATATATATATATAATAAAAGGAGCCCATAAAAAGGCCGAAATATGGACAGTATAAGATTGGTCACAGTCCAGGCATGGGATTTTGTATACTCCTGTGTCTTTGTGGACTGGCTTTTGTTGGATGTTAATCAGGGATTTGACTAGACTAGGGTATTTGGGTAGGTAAGGGCAAAAGGGTTAGATTTTCTGAGGGTCTGTGTCAGCGACCCCCTCAAGACAAAACAAGACCAGAGAGACACCCAACAATATAATAAAAATCTCACACTTGGAAATGATTAAGAAATTCCATACCTGAACTGTGACCAATCTTATATCGGTTTTACAGGAAAATTACTTCCCCAGAGATTAATACAACATAAACATTCAGTTTGGTATGACAAGAGAAGTCAGCTTTTTTTATCCATATACATAACCATAACCACAGAATAAACTGGAATTTATCATATATAATTTATAGAAGTTAATTTTCGGTACAAAAGCCAGATAGTGGAGTCAGCCTTGATTAAAGAAAGAAACATATTGACTATCTCAAAGGGCACCTGGGATTCAGATATCATAGATAAAATCTTCCTTAAACCGACGCTTAATTAAGAAGATTAAAGAGCAATTATCAGTTGGGGTAACCTAGTTAAACGGCTTACCTGTGTATGGATCTCTTGGTATAAATACCGCCTTTTGTGTAACTTTTCTCATTCATTACCTGCCTGAAGAGAGAGCCTCTGAAATACAGTACTATCTTTTAATATTTTGGCATTATTATGGGCTCCTTTTATTAGATGGAATTCTGTTATAACAGCAATTTTAACAGTCATAATATATATATATATATATATATATATATATATATATAATATGTATATATATATATATATATATATATATATATATATATATATATATATATATATATATACACACACACATACTAGGTGAGCAACCCGGCACTACTTGGGAAATCTCTGATTACAACTTATATATGTGATTTCCTTGCGCAATTTTGTGGGCATTTCATCTATGGTGAATGAAGTTGGTAGGGCGAAGTTTGCCTCAGAACTTGAATTTGCATCAACGTTTTTTTCAACATTTTGATCATAATTATTAACTTACAGATTCTGACTTACCTTTGTGATGAATATTTCTGCGCAATTTTATAAATATTTAAGAAGAAAAGAAACAAGTGTAAAAATGTAATGCTGCAAAGAGAAAGGTTAACTGTCTCAGCAGAGCCACGACACTTGATTATAAACCCACATTTTTCATGTTGTGAGGTCTTTTATGAATCATAGATGCTAAGAAATTCCTGTTTCAGTTACACTACTATACTAAAGTTTTCTACAGTCTCTTCTCCCTCCTATTTCTTCAGCATTCGGCACATCCATATTTCCCTGTTATATTCACTTGACCAAACTGCAATAACATACTGAGGTTAACTTTGAACTTTGTTGCTCTTCATTATTTATCCTGTTGACCTGTCTTTCACTTTGATTCAATAATCCATTGACGCGTGGCAACATTGTGGCCTTGACGCTTCATTACAACCACTTCTTGGGTATAGCGTTAAACTGCCTTTCATGCTCTTTAGACCTTTTGAAGCATGCAGCCGTCACTGGTAAACAATTCCATTCAAACTTTTCCAAATTCATCCATTGTCTCTTTTCTATCACACATTGAAAAATCCATCACACTATAGCCTGGTTTTCATTTACTTTCGTTACCTTTTGTATTCAAATAATCTTTTTAACATTTCTCTTTTTACAGACGTTTTCTAGTCATTCCTTTCTATTACGAATTTTCTCTGCGACCTGTAACTTACTCATTATCATCTGCAAACATTAGCTTATCCATCACTCATTAAACGAACGTTGTTTTGCAATTTCGTCTATCCACTTATCCTTTCTCATCTCG
This sequence comes from Macrobrachium nipponense, assembly GCF_015104395.2. Classification (NCBI taxonomy): domain Eukaryota; kingdom Metazoa; phylum Arthropoda; class Malacostraca; order Decapoda; family Palaemonidae; genus Macrobrachium; species Macrobrachium nipponense. Next base: position 20,958,610 of record NC_087212.1, on the reverse strand, counting down.
TCCCTTAAAAAGATTGCTGTCATATGCGACGTGGTGTGTCAAACTTCCTTTAATACTTACACTAAATTTTTAAGTTAAATTGTTCAATATCTTGCCAACTCATCATTATTTTACCTTTAGTTTGGACAGTCTTTGAAAACATCTATCAAAGATCGAGTATAATCATTCCCAAGATGTTTATTGCCAAATTTCCATCAATTCTGTAAAGTGCTTTCCCGTCATTTCCATATGCCACATGCTGACATGTCAGTTTTCCCACTTACAACTGTCTCACTATAAACACTTGAAGTACATTTCCGACCTCTTTCTTATCTAGAACCAAGAACTCTCTCCAATTGAACATACTCTTGGTCAATCTCTGTGTACTTTAATAATCATGAACATGTATTGAATTATATGATTCTACAGGTTTAACATTTTTTTCAAGCATTCCTCTCTTCACAGAGACCTTAATGTTCCAGTGATCCAGGGAATAGGGATCTTCCTCTTGATTTACACAAATCTTGCAGAGACCTGACTACTCTTTCGTTAATTTAGCTCTTCCCTAAAACTCACGGCGCTCTTCCATTTTCATGATTATGTTTGCATTTTTCACTATCTTTTGTTCAGTAACTTTCCAAACCTTTAGTAATGCATACAACATACTTACATGCAGGTTATATATATATACATATACTATATATATATATATATATATATATATATATATATATATATATATATATATATATACATATATTTATCACATGACCGTGATCCAACCAAATGCATGCATTAAACTACAAAATGTCCATTCGCTCTACCTAGGGAGTTGATATATTTTCATATATTGTTAAACCCAAAGGGGACATTTTTTTAGGTTTGATGATTATTTCCGTCCTTCTCAGATTTCGAAACCAGCCAGGCCACAGTGGAAGGAAAAAAATAAATCAGGACTTCAGTGATGTTACCGATTTGTTGGCCGAGTCGGTAACTCACTGAAGTCCTGATTATCCACGAGAGGACGAAATTATTATCAACAAAAAAATTCCCCTTGGGTTAACACATGAAAATTATCAACTGCGAGGTAGAGCGAATTGGACATTAAATCACATTTGTAGCTAAATGCATATATAGTATATATGTGTGTGGGTATGAAATAACTGTGTACCATACAGCAAATATTAATGTATTCTAGTTTGCATATGCATATAAGCACCACATTATGGTAAATAACAAACAGAGCGTGCTACCTTCACACTTATGCAAGTATGCGTAAAAATATATGCCTTCCCTTTTTTCTGTTCATTCTCTAGTCGTTAGTAGCGGATGGAGCGCAGAGTTCCTCTATTTGTTGAAATTTAATCTCTTTTTAATGAGCCGACTAATGATCAGACATAATTAACAGGTGTCTTTGTCTTATGAGCTGGTCCTGCCTTCCTTTTACTGCGATAAAGAAAAGAAAGATAGTTTCTATTGTTTTCATTTGATGTTTCCCTTTTCTTTAACTCTTCTGGGGAGTAAAGATAAGGATTTTTTATGCTACGTTTAATTTAGGGTAACTATTGTTAAAGAAATCAATATTCCTCATTCATTTAGCGTAAGAATACGGACCCAAAAGTTTGTGACGGACTCCATTTCCAAATTCCTGGGAAACTTTATTGAATCAACAGGTGTTAATACAGTTCTGAAGTTTGAAGTTCAGTTGGTGTTAAGAATTGATTAGGTTTAATAGATAAAAGATATTTATTGAAGCAAGTAATAACCTGAGGGGTAATTTTTTACAATTTGATTTCTTTAGGGTAACGAAATGTCTTTAAATGCTATGTGAAAATTTATATCTTTCTTGCAGGCCACCAGCTTTTCGCAACTTCCGGTCATCTGAAGAAAAGAACTTGGAATAATTCAAGAGAAAGATTTGCAGGGACGATTTATGTCCAAGAATCCGAGGAAGTGGAATATAAATCAGGTTAGTTCATTAGTAAGACTTTGTTCCCATTCGCGAAATTGCTTGAGTTAGCATAATTCTATTCCAGTGTTTTTTTTATTATAATTTTTAGTTCTCTAGTTGTCTCGACAAAAGAGAGGCGAGGAACTTTTGACCAGAAAGAGATGAAGTCGCTTCCATTAACGTTTGTCGTTACTTAATATGAAGAAATGACCAAGGCTTAATACCATTGGGCATTAGCAAAATCACCTTTCTGCAGGAAACTCAGCTTTATTCTTAATGAATTATTAGACGTATCAGATATAACGTATGGAATATATAGATACATCTTAGCTTTATAAGAATTTGGGTAGGAAATTCTTAGAAAACTGAGGAGGAAGCAAATGTAATTCATTAGGAGAAGCAAAGACCAGTGGACAATTTAACGGAATTAGAACAAGAAATGAAACGGTAACTGGTTAGATAAGAGAATCAAGTTAGGAAATCTGGGAGGGAAGATAAGATCTCTTGAGGAAAAGACTACTTAAGGAAAACGGTTTTACTTCAATAACCTTGGAAGGTACGTGTAAGTTGTGTAAGTTGTAACCAAAAAAAAAAAGAGAAGTAATGTTATAAAAATAGGTCAGTGGACACAGCATGCTAAATCAGGTGTTACTTATGGAGTGCGTTTCAATAGATAAATGTAAAGAATGAATTAAAAAGTGTAACTTAAAAATATATGGTAAGGTTTGAAAAGATGCGGAAGAAAAGAATGCCATAATCAAAATATCAAAGATGATGATGTTGATTATTCAGCAGAAGAGAAGGAAAATATACACTTGAAATATAGAAGAAGGAAAATTCTTTGGAAACAGCAAAAAATACCTTCAGGTAGACGAATGCGACTGGAAAAAGGCAGAAACAAATTGTTACTGATAAAGAAGCAAATTGCACGAAAGGATAAAAACGGACTGAAGAAAAGCAAATATTCAGTGACTTTTACTTCTAAGATTATTTGTATCACTTTTGCATTGTAAACTCTCTCTCTCTCTCTCTCTCTCTCTCTCTCTCTCTCTCTCTCTCTCTCTCTCTCTCTCTCTCTCTCTCTCCATATACTCACACACACACACACACACACACACATATATATATTATATATATATATATTTATATAAAATATATATATATTCATATATAATGTTTATATGTGTTTATATAATGTTTGTGTTTTGTTGTGTATGATATGATATGGCTGTTTAAGAGACGACTGAATCCGCAGTGAAGAAAAGACCTCGAAATGGGGAGAGTGGAAGAAGCTCTTCATGTTTCAGTCTGAAGCGATTCCAGGGAAACAGCCAACTTCTAAAGCTGCGAGGCAGTTTATAAACACCTTGAATCCAAACACTTTTTGCTTGACCGTCTCCCTGCGTACAAAAAGGAATGACATATTTGTGACGCCCTTTTAGATTTAACAGCTTACATGAAAAAATTTTACAACAGATATTTATACAGACCAGTTCAAGTTGATTTAGAAACTGTCAGTAACTTCAGTAATCGACAGTTTTTGCACAGTAGTTGCTAGATATATATAATATATATATATATATATATATATATATATATATATATATAGTATATATATATATATATATATATATATATATATTATAATATATAGATATATAAATAAAGGTTTTTTGCCAGAATGGAAAAAATGAAAAAGCGAGATAGCCAAGTACTTTTTTCATTTTTTCCTTCGTGGCAAAAAACCTTTATTTATACATAGCATCACGTTTTATATACTTCGTGATCAAGTTTATTCATATATATATATATATATAATATATATATATATATTATATATATAGATATATAAATAAAGGTTTTTTGCCAAGAAGGAAAAAAATGAAAAAGCGAGATAGCCAAGTACTTTTTTTGTTTTTCATTTTTTCCTTCGTGGCAAAAAAACCTTTATTTATACATAGCATCACGTTTTATATACTTCGTGATCAAGTTATTTATATATATATATATATATATAATATATAATATATATATATATATATATATATATATATATATAGAAAAGAAGCAAGTTTCATCAAATTAATGCCGCAGAGATCCAATATTTCGTATCTCAGCGTGACTAGAGAGTTGAAAGTGGATTTGGGAAAAATATCCAGAACTACAAAGCTTCGTCATAAACCTATCGAAGAGTTAAATCTTCCATATACGTTGACGCGTTCCTTTTTCCCAAACAAGTTTTTCAATATATTTTTCTATCTATCTTGAACGATTTCTTAAAATTCCAAGATACCAAGACAATTTTCATTTTTATCGGTGGTAATATTATGTCAAAGTTTGTTATATTCTCGTCTCCCTCTTGCCCCTACAACAACTGGCATGCACCAATATTTTCACATAATTATATACATGTAACCAAATGACGCTAACCCACTGAGGTTTGTTTTTCCTTTCTGCCGTTATTATGACTTTAATCTCCATTATTTGACCGTTGTTCTATCTTATTCGTGTATTCCACTGGCTCCATATTCTTCCTAGCCCTTTGGTAAAGAATATATCATACTAACATACAGGTTATGTATAGATCTGTGGGAAAAAACTGTGTATCATACAGCGAGCGCTCGTGTATTCTCGTTTCCATATACGCACCAAATAAGTGAAAGAACATACAGAGCGTATTGGCTTCAAACTTACGTACGTGTGAATATAGAAACTCCTTCACTTTTGGCTCCTCATTCTCTAGTCATTAGTGGCGGATGGAGTTCCTCTATTCGTTGAAATTTAATCTCTTTTTTTTTTTTTTTTCAATGAACCAACTAATGATCCGACGTAATTAACAGGCGTCTTTGTCTTAAGAGCTCCCCTACATTCCTTTTCCTGTAGTAAAGAAAAGAAACACAGTTTCTATTGTTTTCATTTGATGTTTGCCTCTTCTTAAGCTCTTCTAGGGAATAAAGACAAGGAATTTTCATGCTACGTTTCATCTAGGGTAAATATTGTTAAAGAAATCAATCTTCTTCATTCGTTTGGTCGAAGAATACGGACCCAAAAGTTTGTGACGGACGCCGTTCCCGAATGGGAAACTTTATGTAATCCACAGGTGTTAAGACAGTGCTGGAGTTTGAAGTTTAATTGTTGTTAAAAAGAGGTTCAATAAACTAACACATTAAAGCAAGTATTATCCTGGACGGTAATTTTAAAATTCGAAATTTTTTCAGAGTTGCGAAAGATCTTTAAATGCTCTGTTAATGAGAATAATTATTTATATCTTTCTTGCAGGCCATCTGCTTTTCGCAACTTCCGGTCATCGCAAGAAAACTTGGAATAAATTCAAGAGAAAGATTTGCAGGAACGATTTATATCCAAGAATCCGAGGAAGTGGAATATAAATCAGGTTAGTTCATTAGTAAAACTTTGTTCCCATTCACGAAATTGCTTGAGTTAGCATAATTTTATTCCAGTGGTTTTTTATTCTAATTTTTAGTTCCCTACTTATCTTGACAAAAGAGAGGGCAAGGAACTTTTGACCAGAAAGAGATGAAGTCGCTTCCATTAACGTTTGTCATTACTTAATATAAAGAAATGACCAAGGCTAAATTTATACCATTGGGTATTAGCAAAATTTCCTTTCCGCAGGAAACTCCGCTTTATTCTTAATACTTCATAAGATGCATGAGATATAAAGTATGAAATACATAGATACATCTTAGCTTTATAAGAGGTTGGGTAGGAAATTCTTAGAAAACTGAGGAGGAAGCAAATGTAATTCATTAGGAGAAGCAAAGACCAGAGGGGAATTTAACGGAATTAGAACAAGAAATGAAACGGTAACTGGTTAGATAAGAGAATTAAGTTAGGAAATCTGAGAGGGAAGATAAGAACTCTTGAGGAAAAGACTACGTAAGGAAAACGGTTTTACTTCAATAACCTTGGAAGGTACGTGTAAGTTGTGTAAGTTGTAACCAAAAAAATAGAAATAATGTTATAAAAAAGGGGTCAGAGGACACAGCATGTTAAATCAGGTGTTACTTAAGGAAACGACTGATGGAGTACATTTCAATAGATAAATGTAAAGAATGAATTAAAAAGTGTAACTTAGAAATATAAGGTAAGGTTTGAAAAGATGCGGAAGAAAAGAATGCCATAATCAAAATATCAAAGATGATGATGTTGATTATTCAGCAGAAGAGAAGGAAAATATACACTTGAAATATAGAAGAAGGAAAATTCTTTGGAAACAGCAAAAAATACCTTCAGGTAGACGAATGCGACTGGAAAAAAGGCAGAAACAAAATTGTTAATTTTACTGATAAAGAAGCAAATTGCACGAAATGATAAAAACGGACTGAAGAAAAGCAAATATTCAGTGACTTTTACTTCTAAGATTATTTGTATCACTTTTGCATTGTAAACTCTCTCTCTCTCTCTCTCTCTCTCTCTCTCCACATACTCACCACACACACACACACACACACACACACACATATATATATATATTATATATATATATATATATATATATATTATGTATATATATATATATATATATATCTATATATATATATTATATATATATATAATATATATATTATTCATATATAATGTTTATATGTGTTTATATAATGTTTTGTTGTGTATGATATTTTATGGCTGTTTGAGAGACGACTGAATCTGCAGTGAAGAAAAGACCTCGAAATGGGGAGAGTGGAAGAAGCTCTTCATGTTTCAGTCTGAAGCGATTCCAGGGATTCAAGGTGTTTATAAACTGCGAGGCAGTTTATAAACACCTTGAATCCAAACACTTTTTGCTTGACCGTCTCCCTGCGTACAAAAAGGAATGACATATTTGTGACGCCCTTTTAGATTTAACAGCTTACATGAAAAAATTTTACAACAGATATTTATACAGACCAGTTCAAGTTGATTTAGAAACTGTCTTTAACTTCAGTAACCGACAGTTACCAAAGGTGCTAACCATCTGTTTCTCTATAAGTTTTTTGGGATGAGGTTGCTAGCCTTATGTCTGTCTCCATCTTGACTGCTACCTACTGCTCACGACTATCACGTACTAAATTCGCTACTTCTTCAACAGAAGCTCACCGGTAAATCCTGTATTTATTGTTCATGTGAAGAAAAAACAAATTGTTCAGTTCATCTCAACGAAAGGTGCCTAATGTAATCCTTTCCCCTTCTTTTGCTACTAGCAATTCTTCCTTCGTTCTGAACTACCTTTTGTCTACTGCGGATTTCTTTTGAACATAACAGATGTTTGGTGATCAAGTTTTTTTTTTTTGTCACAAAGTTTTGTTTTTCCAAAGTTTTCCCTTAAGGATGCTTTCAGTTTTTTATGTAACAACTTCTGCTCCTTTCCCCAGCACTAATGGTGTTGAATAAACATTTTTCCACTTTTATCAGTTGCCTCCACTATACATTTTCTCTTGTTCAAAATCTACATTTTCTTTTTTTCAAGAAACCTATATTTTCTCTTGTTCAAGAAACCTATATTTTCTCTTGTTCAAGAAATCTATATTTTCTCTTGTTCAAGAAATCTATTCTTTCTCTAGTTCAAAAATCTACATTTTCTCTTGTTCAAGAAATCAATATATTTTCTCTAGTTCAAAAAAAAATCTACATTTTTTCTCTTGTTCAAGAAATCTATATTTCTCTTGTTCAAGAATCTTTATTTTTCTCTTGTTAACAAAGAAATCTATATTTTCTCTAGTTCAAAAATCTACATTTTTCTCTTGTTCAAGAAAATCTATATTTTCTCTTGTTTCAAGAAATCTTTTATTTTCTCTTTGTTCAAGAAAATCTATATTTTCTCTAGTTCAAAAATCTACATTTTCTCTTGTTCAAGAAATCTTTATTTTCTCTTGTTCAAGAAATCTATACTTTCTCTAGTTCAAAAATGTACATTTTCTCTTTTTCAAGAAATCTTTATTTTCTCTTGTTCAGAAATCTACATTTTCTTTTGTCCAAGGTTTTCCTGATGATTCATCCCCTCGCTTTTCTCTTCCCCTTCAGCCGTCCTTTGTCGGCTCTCGGTCTCCCGTTACTCCTTTTTCTTACCCAGAGCTGATCCTGTGGGCATAAACGAATAGGTATCCTGTCATTTAAACAAGTTTAATATTTCTCTGTCTCTTTTCCAATCCAATTTTTCTCTTTCTTTTGATGAAAATTGAACCGAGTCTCTCACTTCTGTTCAATTAACTTCATTGGCCTTGAGAGGTCACATATTCCAGTATGTTTTTAATGCATCTCCAGAAAGAATTCGATGCTGCCTTCAAGTGTTGGGAGTCCCTTTCTTTATCCACTTATCGAGACCTTATTTGTGGCATTTTCCTGGCCGTTCTTAATATTGGTCGTATATTAGAGGTGCTTCAGCGTTTATATCCCTCCTCGATAGAATTTAATTAAAAGCAGAGCGTTTGATCAGTGACATTTCCTCTCTTTCTCTCCATCACTAGGGAGTATGTATGTTTCTTTTTTATGAATACTTTTTCGGACGCTGCTCCTTTGAGATAAAAGCCCCTCTCCACATAGGTAGCCCTGTAAAAGGTGAAGAGGTCGGGCTGTTGATTTCCTCCGCGTTATTCCTCAGTTTTTCACTTTCCCATTTTTTGTCTTTGAGACTGGGCTAGTAAAGCGCATTGTTAGCTACCCCTTTGACTACATATTATGTATACATCCATATTATGTATACATCCATACTCTAACTAGTTCCACACCTGTTTCGAACAGATATAACTAAGCTTAACTAGAACTAATTCCTAAATATAACACGTAAAGTAAGTAGGATTTCCTTCGATGGGTCTGACACAGAACAGCAGGGAGAAATGCACATATCAAAACATTGTGTATGATCACTTAGTAAATGCACTTTGCAATTGTTCACAATAACACCGTTGCTTGACACACAGGTAGGCACAACAGCACTGCCGGTAAATCTGCGACAGTCATAGTTGTAAAGACTGAAGCTAAGGTGTTGCAAGAATTCACTTTACTCAAGACGCAAGTGCAAAGCAAAACTTAATATAATTTCGCATTATGTTACAAGCAAAATATTTACTCGAAGCTTGTCGCCAAAATACAACTAAATCACTATTCAAGAATATGACAATAAGTAGGTCACGGTTCACTGGAATGGAATTAGGTAGACAAAATTCAAATGTGAAATTGAGGATCTAGGAATGGGAATGGAGAGGATGTTAGGAATAGGGGCTAGAATTACAGAAACTGGTTTCTAATATAAAATACAGTTTCTTGACACCCTACCTGATTTAATCAGTGGACTTGATGTTCGTTGTAGAATGAGCTGTTGGGATGGTCGTTGAGGAAACATAACTTCTTGCAGGGTGCTACTGGAATGGCTGGTTGCACTAGGGCCTGGGTATGATATAGGCAAAGTCAGTGAGTTAGAGATTCCTCTGGAGTATGTCTGCAATGGAAGGGCTCATAGGCTTTAAGCATAAGCCAAGGCACTGGGCCGGATGAGTCTCTCTCAACTCGTTATGGACAGCTGGGTCCAGAGATACCTACAAACTTAGGATATCGTGATAGAGTACTGGGTACTGCATTACTACATCGTGCCACAGCTCTACTGATCTCTGGGGGCAATGCGGGGTCCTTTTATCCCTGTCTTCAAAGGAGGACCACCTGAATCCCCAGGTAGTGCTGGAAGAGAACAGTATTTCGACA
>NC_087212.1:20943878-20948482 GCF_015104395.2 Macrobrachium nipponense | reverse complement strand
TGTGTTTTTCTCCAACCATACCTAATAACTCGCCCACCAAACGAACTCCAGAACTTATTGGTGGAACTCTTGTTAGCAGAGAAGGGGTTCTCCCACCATCCCCTCAGTAAACACTGTTACCATGTATTTTTCGAAGTCTCGCAAGACGGTGTACCCAGGGAAACCTGTGTCCAACTGTACATGGAGGTCGTCATCCAGCAACTGACCACCACAACGACAGTAGCCAACAGCCTGAGATTGGAGCTACAGAAGAAGCAAACCAAAGGAAGAAATGACAAGAGAAGATTATTTTATATTATTATTATTATTATTATTATTATTATTATTATTATTATTATTATTATTATTATTATTATTTTATTTTGGGTAGAAGACCCTATTTTAGGCAAATACTGTTAAAAAGAATGGCAGAATAAGCGAGCTGATTTTATATATTATTTTTTCTATTTTCCTTACAATTCGCTTCTCAGGCTCAGCGATGTTTCTGAGTAACTGACCAATATTCATATTGGGGAATTTCAAAATCATAAATGCTGAAGGTAATCTTTTATTGGACAGGATATCAGGTCCAGGTCAAGCAGGGTCGTCGTCAGTGATGGTATTATTCCGTAGGCGTAGTTCAGTTCGGGGCCGGGTTCGTCTTCGGTTTAAGGGCTGGTATTGGTGCTGGTATAGCTGGTATATCTGGTATTACGTGACGTTTCGACCTTCTCGCAGGTCATCCTCGGACGAGTCGTTTGAAGAGACTGTAGCAAGAAAGTCTGTGGGCGGTATTTATAGAGGCTCGGACCTAGAGTTGCATCTCATTTTGTCGGTATGACCTCCATGCGTTTCTCCAAGCGAATCTCGTGCCACGCTCAAGAAGGAGCCATCTTCAACCACGCCAGGACTGCTCATAACAAACGGATAAGGGAAAATGATATTTATTCCTAATATCGAAATAATAGACCAGACAACGGATCCCCGACGTCTGCGCCTCTTAGAAGCCCTCCATATAGGCAAGGAGAAACCAAATCTTAACATCACCCAAGAAACGTTTCTCCTTCCCACCGCCGCCCGGAGAGCAGCGAACGACCCCCCAACAATACCAGATAATCAGGAGCCCCACGGGATGACAGGATTCCTGCTACGGACGGAATTCCTGTCGTTCATCCCCAGGCGCGCGCACGAGAGAATCCCGAGACCTTCGAGGCGAGATCCACGACTTCGTCCAAGATCGGCCAGACCAATGAGAATGCAACTCTAGGTCGAGCCGCTATAATACCGCCCACAGACTTTTCTCGCTACAGTCTCTTCAAACGACTCGTCCGAGGATGACTGCGAGAAGGTCGAAACGTCACGTAATACCAGATATACCAGCTATACCAGCACCAATACCAGCCCTTAAACCGAGACGAACCCGGCCCCGCCCGAACTGAACTACGCCTACGGAATAATACCAGCACTGACGACGACCCCTGCTTGACCTGGATCTGATATCCTGTTCCAATAAAAGATTACCTTCAGCATTTATGATTTTTGAAAATTCCCAATATGAATATTGGTCAGTTACTCAGAAACATCGCTGAGCCTGAGAAGCGAATTGTAAGGAAAATAGAAAAAAACAATATATAAAATCAGCTCGCTTAATTCTGCCATTCTTTTTAACAGTATTATTATTATTATTATTAAGAAGATGACCTCTATTCATATGGAAGAAGCCAAAGGGACCACTGACTTGAAATTCAAGCCCCCAAAAAACAAAAAATACGGTATTTGTCTTCCACCTGTCTCTGTCCGTTTCTAAATCTAACTTCACTCAATGCTCAGGCGTTAGATTTCAGACATTGTAGTGGTTCATTGTTTTGATGGCACATGTACATGGACCCAACTGAAACAGTTACTATCCTTCCAAGAACGAAGAAGTGAATATATGAAAAAGAGCTGAATAAATGATTAGCAGAGGCCGAAAAAGATAAATTGTGTTGTTGAGATTATTGGGTTCAGTTAAGATGGTTTGGTGAAATAGCAGTGATGAAATGGAAAGGAAAAGAAAATGTTTGATAACAGATGGTAAATGTATATTAGAAAGAATGGATTTCAATTTACCTTGACAGGGCGCATATGAAGTGCATGAAAGGACGCTTTATTTTGAAGAAGGGGCTGCAGCAGCTGATGAGAATTCTTTGTAGTTCATTAGGAGAGAGTGAGGATTTATGCTATATATTGTTCTAGATTCAAACAGTTCTAGAATGAGTATATATATATATATATATATATATATATATATATATATATATATATATATATATACATAAGTGAATACCACAGGAAAATGACAGGCAGAAATCCAAGTGCTTTCGTATTTATTAAAACATCGTTCTTTGACGATGTCTTCATAGAGACGAAAGCCTTTTGATTTCTTCCTATCATTTTTCTGTGGTATCCGCTTATTTATGGAGTACGTGCATCTACTGTGATTTTTAAAGCATATATATATATATATATATATATATATATATATATATATATATATACATATATATATCATATGAATAGTATCTGTCGTAGGCGGAAAGTCTGCTGATGCGATTACTCATTTTAGTGACAAGTTTAATAACTTACTCTTTTATCAAACCATCACATGGTCCACCTGATTTATATGGCTTGAAATACTTTGCATAACGCAGTGTAAATTTGTTATTAGATTTTGAATAGAAATTTGTTTAAAAAGGAGCGAGATCTGGACGAAGTAGGACTGGTTTCGGATGATGTAGCCCAAGTGAATAATTTAAGCTCTTGAATTCTGCAAGTGAGCAATTATGGAATAAAGAGGGGACCCTTTTTTGAAATCATAATTCATATATGTGTTAGTGGAAATTAGTAAAAATATAATTATGCTTTGATAGACCAACACTGCAACTTGCCTAAATTGATATTAGCATAACTTGTAATTATTTGTTTGTTAACTAGAAGGAACAAGGAAAGCATAAAATGAATTTACTTTATTATGTTGACTAATGCACTCATACACACAGATATCTATCCATTTTTCTATCTATCTATTGCACCTATGTATCTGTGTGTTTTTGTGTGTTTGTGGGTGTATGTGTGTGTGTGTGTGTGTGTGTATCTTCTTTCCCAACCGTTATCCTTATAGGGGTTAAGGGTCGGCGTTGCCCTATGCGTCTTCTCCACTGCTTTCTGTCAAAGGCATCATCCTCCACCAAACCTCTTCTCTCCATATCTTCCTTCACTTTATCTCGCCATCTAATTCTCTGTCTCCCTCTCAATCTTCTTCCTCTAAGACGTTTTTCTAAGCCCTCTTCACTCCCTACCTCGTCATCCATTCTTAACACATGCCCACACCATCTCAATCGTGACCCTCTTCTCACCTCTACAAAATCTTTACTAAGGCTGTTCTTCTTCTTATTTTATCATTTTCCAATCTCTTAAGCACTATATTCCAATGATCCACCAAGTATTCTCATTTCTGGTCTCTCAAGCTTTACTTCCTCCTTTTTTTCTTAGTGTCCTGTTTTCTGATCCATACAATAATACTGGTCTTATCACTGTTGTTATAGATTATGGACTTTTAGCCATGATTGGCATTTTCTTATCACATACTACTCCAGCTACATCTGCTCATTTCTCCAACGCCAATTTTATCCTACTGTAAAATTCAGCCTCACATCCTCCCTCTTCGCTTAAAGTATCTCCTAAGTATTGAAACTTTTCCATCTGTTTTATAATCGAGCCTCTTCTTCCTCCTATTACTATTCTGTTTCTATCTTATCTACTGATCACCTAAACCTCTATTTCATTCACATTCACCTTTAAGCCACCCCTCTCTAAAGACTCCTGCCATTCTCCAACAACCCTTCCCTGTAGGTCCATCCTCATCTTTGCAGTAATCACCAGATGATCCGTGTACAACAAATCCCACAGCATTTCATTCCTGATCTCTTCACTCAACCACATCCATTGGACCAGCACATCCAAAATGGGCTTAATGCTGAGACCGCACTTGTTGTTTAATCCCCAACACTATTTCTCAAAGTTTTCTGTTTTCCCCAATAAAACCAAATGCTGCCGTTAGTTTTGTTGCTTCGTTCTCTGATGTATCATCTCGACCAGTTTTAAACCAACTTTTCTGAGACTTCCATCTTCCTCAAAACACCACACATCGCTTCTCTTGGGATTCTATCGTAAGCTTTCTCTCCAGATCTATAATGCACGATAAAGCTCCTGGTTTCCCTCTAGCCTCTTTTCATGTAGCAGTCTTACTGTGAAGATGGCATCCACCGTCCTTCTTCCTATCATGAATCCATATTGCTGTTTCCCGGTCTTTACAATCTTTTAATCTCGCATCAAGTATCCTCTCTAAAACTTTCAGTCCATCCTGTGATAGTTTAATTCCCCTGTAGTTACCATGACATATCCCTTCTGCCTTTATATACATACATACATACATACATACATACATACATACATATACTACATACATACAATACATACATACATACATATATATATATATATATATATATATATATATATATTATATATATATAATATATATTATATATATATATATATATATATATATATATATATATATATAT
>NC_087212.1:20881378-20938878 GCF_015104395.2 Macrobrachium nipponense | reverse complement strand
ATCTTTTGTTCAGTAACTTTCCAACCTTTAGTAATGCATACAACATACTTACATGCAGGTTTTATATATATATATATATATATATATATATATATATATAATTTATATATATATATATATATATATCTATATATGTTATAGTATAATATAGATATATATAATATATATATATATATATATATAACAAAAATTTTTTTTTTTTATCACATGAACGTGATCCGTATACATGCATTAAACTACAAAATGTCCAATTCGCTCTACCTAGGAGTTGATATATTTTCATATTGTTAACCCAAAGGCCATTTTTTAGTTGGTGATGATTCCGTCCTCTCATGGATTCGAACCAGCAGCGCAGTGGAGAAATCAAGACTTCAGTGATGTTACCGATTTGTTGGCCGAGTCGGTAACTCACTGAAATCCTGATTATCCACGAGAGGACGAAATTATTATCACTAAAAATTCCCTTGGGTTAACACATGAAAATATATCAACTGTAAGGTAGAGTAAATTGGACATTAAGTCACCTTTGTAGCTTAATGCTATATAGTATATATGTGTGTGGGTATGAAATAACTGTGTACCATACAGCATATATTCATGTATTCTAGTTTGCATATGCATATAAGCACCACATTAAGGTAAATAACAAACAGAGCGTGCTACCTTCACACTTATGCACGTATGCGTAAAGATATATGCCTTCCTTTTTTGCTGTTCATTCTCTAGTCATTAGTAGCGGATGGAGCACAGAGTTCCTCTATTCGTTGAAATTTAATCTCTTTTTAATGAGCCGACTAATGATCAGACATAATTAACAGGTAGAGTCTTTATCTTAAGAGCTGGTCCTGCCTTCCTTTTACTGCGATAAAGAAAAGAAACATTGCCTCTATTGTTTTTATTTGATGTTTCCCGTTTCTTAAACTCTTCTGGAGAATAAAGATAAGGATTTTTCATGCTACGTTTAATTTAGGGTAATGATTGTTAAAGAAATCAATATTCTTCATTCATTTAGTATAAGAATACGGACCCAAAAGTTTGTGACTGACGCCATTTCCAAATTCCTGAGAAACTTTATGGCAATCCACAGGTATTAATACAGTTCTGAAGTTTCAAGTTCAATTGGTGTTAAGAAGTGATGAAGTTTTATAGATAAAAGATATATATTAAATCAAATAATATCCTGAGGGGTAATTTTTTACAATTTGATTTCTTTAGGGTAACGAAATGTCTTTAAATGCTATGTGAAAATTTATATCTTTCTTGCAGGCCACCAGCTTTTCGCACTTCCGGTCATCTGAGAGAAGAACTTGGAATAATTCAAGAGAAAGATTTGCAGGGACGATTTATGTCCAAGAATCCGAGGAAGTGGAATATAAATCAGCTTTAGTTCATTAGTAAGACTTTGTTCCCATCGCGAATTTGCATGAGTTAGCATAATTCTATTTAGTGTTTTTTTACTCTAATTTTTAGTTTCTCTAGTTGTCTCGACAAAAGAGAGGTGAGGAACTTTTGACAGAAAGGAGATGAAGTCGCTTCCATTAACGTTTGTCGTTACTTAATATGAAGAAATGACCAAGGCTTTATACCATTGGGTATTAGCAAACTCTCCTTTCCGCAGGAAACTCCTCTTTATTCATAATAACTTTATAAGATGTATGAGTTATAAAGTATGAAAAATACATAGATACATCTTAGCTTTATAAGAATTTGGGTAGGAAATTCTTAGAAAACTGAGGAGGAAGCAAATGTAATTCATTAGGAGAAGCAAAGACCAGTGGAGAATTTAACGGAATTAGAACAAGAAATGAAACGGTAACTGGTTAGATAAGAGAATTAAGTTAGGAAATCTGGGAGGGAAGATAAGATCTCTTGAGGAAAAGACTACTTAAGGAAAACGGTTTTACTTCAATAACCTTGGAAGGTACGTGTAAGTTGTGTAAATTGTGTAAGTTGTAACCAAAAAAAGAAAAATGATGTTATAAAAAGGGGTCAGTGGACACAGCAAGGTTAAATTAGGTGTTACTTATGGAAAACGACTGATGGAGTACATTTCAATAGATAAATGTAAAGAATGAATTAAAAAAAAAGTATAACTTAGAAATATATGGTAAGTTTTGAAAGATGCGGAAAAGAAATGCTCCTCATCTAAATATCAAAGGTGATGTTGTTGATTATTCAGCAGAAGAGAAGGAAAAGAAGGAAAATATACACTTGAAATATAGAAGAAGGAAAATTCTTTGGAAACAGCAAAAAATACCTTCAGGTAGGACGAATGCGACTGAAAAAGGCAGAAACACAAATTGTTACTGATAAAGAAGCAAATTGCACGAAAGGATAAAACGGACTGAAGAAAAGCAATATTCAGTGACTTTTACTTCTAAGAATATTATTTGTATCACTTTTGCATTGTAAAACTCTCTCTCTCTCTCTCTCTCTCTCTCTCTCTCTCTCTCTCTCCACATACACACACACACACACACACACACACATATATATATATATATATATATATATATATATATATATTAATATATATATAGATATATATATATATATATATATATATATATATATATATATATATATATATATATAATATATAATATATATATATTCATATATAATGTTTATATGTGTTTATATAATGTTTTGTTGTGTATGATATTTTATGGCTGTTTGAGAGACGACTGAATCTGCAGTGAAGAAAAGACCTCGAAATGGGAGAGTGGAAGAAGCTCTTCATGTTTCAATCTGAAGCGATTCCAGGAAACAGCCAACTTCTAAAGCTACGAGGCAGTTTATAAACACCTTGAATCCAAGCACTTCTTGCTTGGCCGTCTCCCTGCGTACAAGAAGGAATGAGATATTTGTGATGCCCTTTTAGATTTAACAGCTTGCATGATAAAATTTACAAAGGATATTTATGCAGGCCGGTTCAAGGTGATTTAGAAATTGTCTGTAACTTCACCTTATATCTGTCTCCATCTTGACTGCTACCTACTGCTTACGACTATCACGTACTAGATTCGCTACTTCTTCAAACAGAACTCACCGGTAAATCCTGTATTTATTAGTCATGTGAAAAAAAAATTTTTTCAGTTCATCTCAACGAAAGGTGCCTAATGTAATCCTTTCCCCTTCTTTTGCTACTAGCAATTCTTCCTCCTCCTAAACCTTTTGTTCCTTTTTTTTACTGCGATTTCTTTTGAACATAACAGATGTTTGGTGATCAAGTTTTTTTTTTTTGTCAAAATGTTTTGTTTTCCAAACTTTTCCCTCAATGGTTACTTTCATTTTTTTTATGTAACAACTTCTGCTCCTTTCCCCAGCACTAATGGTGTTGAATAAACATTTTTCCACTTTTATCAGTTGCCTCCACTATACATTTTCTCTTGTTCAAAATCTACATTTTCTCTTGTTCAAGAAATCTATATTTTCTCTTGTTCAAGAAATCTATATTTTCTCTTGTTCAAGAAATCTATATTTTCTCTTGTTCAAGAAATCTATATTTTCTCTTGTTCAAGAAATCTTTATTTTCTCTTGTTCAAAAATCTACATTTTCTCTTGTTCAAGAAATCTATATTTTCTCTTGTTCAAAAATCTACATTTTCTCTTGTTCAAGAAATCTATATTTTCTCTTGTTCAAGAAATCTTTATTTTCTCTTGTTCAAGAAATCTATATTTTCTCTTGTTCAAAAATCTACATTTTCTCTTGTTCAAGAAATCTTTATTTTCTCTTGTTCAAGAAATCTATACTTTTTCTAGTTCAAAAATCTACATTTTCTTAAGAAATCTATATTTTCTCTGTTCAAGAAATCTTTATTTTCTCTTGTTCAGAAATCTACATTTTCTCTTCCGTTTCAACGCACCAGCCGTCCTTTGTCGGCTCTCGGTCTTCCATTACTTCTGTTTCTTACCCAGAGCTGATCCTGTGGGCATAAACGATTAGGTATCCTGTCATTTAAACAAGTTTAATATTTATCTGTCTCTTTTCCAATCCAATTATTCTCTTTCTTTGGATGAAAATTGGACCGAGCTGCTCATTTCTGTTCAATTAACTTCACTAACCTTGAGAGGTCACATATTCCCAGTATGTTTTTAATGCATCTCCAGAAAGAATTCGATGCTGCCTTTAAGTGTTGGAAGTCCTTTTCTTTATCCACTTATCGAGACCTTATTTGTGGCATTTTCCTGGCCGTTCTTAATATTGGTCGTATATTAGAGGTGCTTCAGCGTTTATATCCCTCCTCGATAGGATTTAATTAAAAGCAGAGCGTTTGATCAGGGACATTGCCTCATCTCTTCTCTTGATTCTCTTTCTCTTCATCACTAGGGAGTATTTATGTGTCTTTTTTATTAGTACTTTTTCGGACACTGTTCCTTTGAGATAAAAGCCCCTCTCCTCATAGGTAGCCATGTAAAACCTTTCAGTCCACATCTCTTTTGAAATGAATAATCCTGGATTTCCACGGCCATTAGCATGTTTTTCTTTGTAATTGCGGAGCTTCTTTCATTATTCTATTTTCCCATAGTTATACAGCCTCTCGTCATTCAGGCGAAGAGGTCGGGCTGTTGATTTCCTCCAAGTTATTCCTTAGTTTTTTCACTTTCCCATTTTTTTGTCTTTGAGGCTGGGCTAGTAAAGCGCATTGTTTGCTGTCCCCTTTAACTACATATGTATACATCAATTACCTCTATACCCCGTTAGGCACTATTGAAGGGATTTGCAGCATCCCGTCAGTTCCTGGATGCACCCACTCTTTAGTTTTTTCCTTTTCCTCAATTCCCGCTTCTTTTCTTCATTCTTGCTCTCCAACCTCTTAAATATTGCTTCTTTGTGTAACTGTTGGGTTTCCTTCCAGTTCTTTCATTACATTCTCGTACTTTCTCTTGCTGTTCAGCCACTCCAACTTCCTTTGTTCACTTTTTTACCAATAAATCTCATAATAATTACCCTCTGATATGTACATGTAAAAATACAGAGAAACATAATGTGTATATATCATATCCCGCGATTTTGTTACGTCCAAGGAACTGGATTTCAATAGATCGGCTAAATCAATGACTTGGCTCAATTTAGATGCCTTTTAACGGGGCAACTTAATCAGTGAACTACGAAGGAACCAACAAAATGGGGGCAGTGAACAAAATAAGTCAAAGAATTTCTGTGAAAAGTATGCTAAGCTACCAAATTGTTCAAAGATACACTATGCATCCACTACAATACCGTATTATTTCACTGAAATAGAGAATATCGAGGCACTGTATGCTACTGTATTAAACGCTAACTAGTGCCACAACAGTTACGAACAGATGTAACTAAAATTAACTAGGACCAATTTCTAAGATAACACGTAAAGTAAGTAGGAATTTCCTTCGATGGGTCTGACACAGAACAGCAGGGAGAGATGCACCTCTCAAAACAGTGTCTGTGATTACTTGGTAATGCACTTTGCAATTGTTTACAATAGCACCGTTGCTTGACACACATGAGACACACAGCACTGCCGGTAAATCTGGGACAAAGTTGTATTGACTGAAGCTAAGGTGTTGCAAGAATTTACTTGACTCAAGGCGCAAGTGCAAAGCAAAACTTAATACATTTCGCACTGTTTCAAGCAAAATAGTTACTCGAAGCTTGTCGCCAAAATACAACTAAATCACTATTCAAGAATATGACAATAAGTAGGTCACGGTTCACTGGAATGGAATTAGGTAAAAAAAAATTCAAATGTGAAATTGAGGATCTAGGAATGGGAATGGAAAGGATGTTAGGAATAGGGGCTAGAATTACAGAAACTGATTTCTAATCGAAAATACAGTTTCTTGTCACTCTGGGTAATTTAATCGGACGTGATGTTCGTTGTAGAATGAGCTGTTGGGATGGTCGTTGAGGAAACTTATAACTTCTTGCTACCAATGAAGGGAGTAGGCAGGGTGCGACTGGAATAGTTGGTTGCACAAGGGCCTTGGTATGAATAGGCTAAGTGAGTGAGTTAGAGATTTCTCTGGAGTATGTCTGCAATGGAAGGGCTCATAGGCTTTAAGCATAAGCCAAGGCACTGGGCCGGATGAGTCTCTCTCAACTCGTTATGGACAGCTGGGTCCAGAGATACCTACAAACTTAGGGTATCGTGATAGAGTACTGGGTACTGCATTACTACTTCGTGCCACAGCTCTACTGATTTCTGGGGGCAATGCGGGGTCCTTTTATCCCCGTCTTCAAAGGAGGACCACCTGAATCCCCAGGTAGTGCTGGAAGAGAACAGTATTTCGACAGAAAGACAAGTCTTTATTGTCTAATTTTAAGAAGGGGTGTTACAAGGAGAGGGGGGTCGAAATGGGCGGAGTTACTAAGCACTAAAGGCAAGAGTTAGGTCTAATCTTGAATGACCTGCAGCTGGGTCAAGAGGGGTTGACCACCAGAGCGGAGGAGTTAATGAATGTATCGTGACCCTTAGGGAATTGACACAGTTGGATAAGGAATAGTGTGAAAATTGAATCTGTTACCTTTCACAAGTGTTGTGGCCAAATGCAGGTGGCCTGCTATATGAGTGACATGAACGCTAATGACAGCTAGGGGTCATTAAGGGTGATTATACGGAATTGGACAGGGAATGTAACAATAGGGTTAAGGGACAGTCAGCATCTTGGTCTTGTCTGAAGGACCTCGTTAAGGGTGATGCAGGTGTTCTCAAAGGCGCCATGGTCCACACTTATGCTAGGTTGAGAATCCAGATGGAATTCTCACGGAGTGCGTTCATGTCTTGCTATTGTATTCGCTATGATCCGAGAAGACATTTTGAAAGCTGGAAGAGGTGCGAACGGTATGCATGCCAAGCGATATGAAGGTAATCTGATTTATTTTAACACTAAGCTTATTTATGGTGACGTTAAGGTGTAGGTCCTATTATGGGCTAGTAACTTAGGATGTTTATGATTTATTTGACATAAGGCGAATTGAGTTAATTTCCCTGACACTATTTGGGCAAAAAAAAAAAAAAAAAAAACGTGAATTTGTGAACTGCTAAACAACCCAATAATTCTTTTCTCTTTATTTTAATCGTACGTTTATCGGAGAAATTAGAATTAAGCGGAAAATGTGTCATGAACAATATATCGTACACACACACACACACACACACACACACATATATATATATATATATGTTATATATATATATATATATATATATAAGTGTGTGTGTGTGTGTTTTTGTATATACGCATATATAATTGCATATGCATCAGACATCTATTAAATGTCGTTCTGCGTCGATAAGAGTAGAGGAAAAGGGATAAACAATAAACGGCAGTGCTCTCTGATTTGTATACAGTACTTAAAAGAACTTTTTGGGTTAGTGTACGTTTATATCATTTATGCCACACACGAGAATTATTTGTTTCCTTGCCTTCTATCTAAACATGCAGGGTATGATCATACAATAACGATACATTTATAAAATTGTTCTTTTTGTACATAAATATTCGGTTAGATATTCAAGAGTTAAAATCATAAGTTTTTTCATTTTACCTAGAAAATTCTCATGAATGTCATATTGATCAAGACTGGCTACGCGAATCCGAAATTCCTCAGGGAATTTTCCTTGCTTGCAACAAAAATTCTCTAAAATATTTTGAAAGTAATATAAAACAAAAGATTTTCAAAGGAGAATGACATTAATGAAGAAGTTTCCATTTATTCTTTTTATCCCCGACGTTTGTCAGGATGGCGTTTCTTATCAAGAGGTATTTCTTTTTCCACAAATTCCGAAGAAGTGTCTTAATTGACTCGATGTTGTCAACAGGTAGAGAGAGAGCTGTGTCAAAGCTCTGTCCCCGAGTATCGATCGGGGAACAAAGAAGAGGAGGATGGAAGGAGAAAGGCTGTTGGGGTATATTGATATCGTTGTCTCATAGCAAACTGGGAATAAATATATATATATATATATATATATATATATATATATATATATATATATATATATAAATTTCGGGAAAGCTGAGATTTTTCAGAGTTGTTAACTTTTGTTTCATTTCCATTGTTTATGGTCGGAGTTACAGTTCTTAAAATACAAAGTCTTGGTATACGATTAGGAATGCTAATCCTGTCTGAGCTGCTTAAGGATGGGAGTATTATTATTATTATTATTATTATTATTATTATTATTATTATTATTATTATTATTATTATTATTATTATTAAGAAGATAACCTCTATTCATATGGAACAAGCCAAGGGACCACTGACTTGAAATTCAAGCCTCCAAAAAATACGGTATTCGTTAAAAAGAAGTAAGACGCGGTAAAGAGATCTCACTTATTAATAAAAAGAAAAAATGAATTAACAAATTAACCTTTACTTACCATTACAGGTATTATAAATAAAGATACACGATTTGTGTACATCTAATTGCATAAATGCATCCATTTTATTCCATAATTTGTCTTCCACCTGTCTCTGTCCGTTTCTAAATCTAACTTCACATCAATGTTTAGGCGTTAGGTTTCAGACGTTGTAGTGGTTCATTGTTTTGATGGCCATGTACATAGACCCAACTGAAACAGTTACTGTCCTTCCAAGAACGAAGAAGTGAATATATGAAAAAGAGCTGAATAAAAGATTAGCAGAGGGGAAAAGATAAACTGTGTTGATGAGATTATTGGGTTCAGTAAAGATGGTTTAGTGAAAATAGCAGTGATGAAATGGAAAGGAAAAGAAAATGTTTAATAACAGATGGTAGTTGTATATATTAGAAAGAATGGATTTCAATTTACTTTGACAGGGCGCATATGAAGTGCCATGAAAAAGAAGCGCTTTATTTTGAAGAAGAAGGGGCTGCAGGCAGCTGATGAGAATTCTTTGTAGGTTCATTAGGAGAGAGTGAGGATTTATGCTATATATTGTTCTAGATTCAACAGTTCTAGAATGAGTATATATATATATATATATATATATATATATATATATATATATATATATATATCTATATATATATATATATATATATATATATATATATATATATATATATATATATATATATATATATATTCTAATTTGAATACCACAGGAAAATGACAGGCAGAAATCCAAGCGCTTTCGTATTTATTAAAACATCGTTCTTGACGATGTCTTCATAAAGACGAAAGCGCTTTGATTTCTGCCTATAATTTTCCTGGTGGTATCCGCTTATTTAATGGAGTCACGTGCCATCTACTTTGATTTTTTACAAGCTTATATATATATAATATATATATATATATATATATATTAGATATATATATATATATATATATATATATATATATATATATATATATATCATGTAAACAGTATCTGTCGTAGGCGGAAGGTCTGCTGATGCGATTACTCATTTTAGTGATAATTTTAATAACTTACTCTATTATCAAACCATCACATGGTCCACCTGATTTATATGGCTTGAAATACTTTGCATAACGCAGTGTAAATTTGTTATTATATTTTGAATAGAAATTTGTTGAAAAAGGAGCGAGATCTGGACGAAGTAGGACTGGTTTCCGATGATGTAGCCCAAGTGAAGAATTTAAGCTCATGAATTCTGCAAGTGAGCAATTATGGAATAAAGAGGGGACCCTTTTTTGAAATAATAATTCATATATATGTTAGTGGAAATTAGTAAAAATATAACTATGCTTTGATAGACCAACATTGCAACTTGCCTAAATTGATATTAGCATAACTTGTAATTATTTGTTTGTTAACTAGAGGGAACAAGGAAAGCATTAAATGAATTTACTTTATTATGTTGACTAATACTCTCATACACACAGATATCTATCCATATTTCTATCTATCTATTGCACCTATGTATCTGTGTGTTTTTGTGTGTTTGTGGGTGTATGTGTGTGTGTGTGTGTGTATCTTCTTTCCCACCGTTATCCCTACATTAAGGGGTCGGTTGCCTTATGCGTCTTCTCCACTGCTTTCTGTCAACGGCATCATCCTCCACCAAATCTCTTCTCTCCATATCTTCCTTCACTTTATCTCGCCATCTGAATCTCTGTCTCCCTCTCGATCTTCTTCCTCTAAGACGTTTTTCCTAAGCCCTCTTCACTCCCTCCTCGTCATCCATTCTTAACACATGCCCATACCATCTCAATCGTGACTCTTATCACCTCTAAAATCTTTACTAAGCCTGCTCTTCTTCTCATTTTATCATTTTCCAATCTCTTAAGCAACGATATTCCCATAATCCGCCCCAGTATTCTCATTTCTGGTCTCTCAAGCTTTACTTCCTCCTTTTTTCTTAGAGCCCATGTTTCTGATCCATACAATAACATTGGTCTTATCATTGTGATATAGATTATGACTTTTAGCCAGTATTGGCATTACATCTGCTCATTTCTCCAACACCACTTTTATCCTACTGTCAACTTCAGCCTCACATCCTCCCTCTTCGCTTAAAGTATCTCCTAAGTATTGAAACTTTTCCATCTGTTTTATAATCGAGCCTCTTCTTCCTCGTATTACTATTCTGTTTCTATCTTCTCTACTGATCACCTAAACCTCTATTTTATTCACATTCATCTTTAAGCCACCCCTCTCTAAAGACTCCTGCCATTCTCCAACCCTTCTCTATGGGTCATCCTCATCTTTGGCAGTAATCACCAGATGATCCGCGTACACATCCATGACCAGCACAAACAAAAATGTGCTTAATGCTGACCACTTGCATAATCCAACACTATCTTCAAAGTTTTCTGCTTCCCCAACTGCTGTTGTTAGTTTTGTGCTCGTTCTTTGATCTATCATCTCGACCAGTCTTACCCAACTTTTCTGAGACTTTCCTCTCCCAACTCAAACACCAAAACATCGCTTCTCTTGGGATTCTGTCGTAAGCTTTCTCTAGCTCCTGGTTTCCCTGTAGCCTCTTTTCATGTAGCTGTCTTACTTTGAAGATGGCATCCACCGTCCTTCTTCCTATCATGAATCCATACTGCTGTTTCCCGATCTTTACAATCTCTTAATCTCACATCAAGTATCCTCTCTAAAACTTTCAATCCATCCTGTGTTAGTTTAATTCCTCTGTAGTTACCATGACATTCCCTTCTGCTTCTATATACATACATCATAAATACATACTTTACATATATACTATATATATATTAAATATATATATAATTATACATACTTACTATATAGATATACATATATATATATATTTTATAATTTTAATATATATATAGATATATATATATACTATATATATATATATAATCAATAGACTTCTTCTTAGAAAATTCCCAACAGTTTCGTCCTCCAATGGACCTCTTCTTGGAACGTTTCTTAATAAACGCTCCAAGAAGAGGTCCAATGGAGGACGAAACTGTTGGGCATTTTCTAAGAAAATCTCTATTTACTTTTTCCAATGTGGAATACATTGAATTAACATAAACTTCGTGCCTAAGAAGATCACCAGTACTATATATATATATATATATATATGTGTGTGTGTGTGTGTGTGTGTGTGCGTGTGTGTGTGTGTTTATATATTATATGCATTACTCTGGTGGACAACTGATATATTGATGGACGGATTAAAACTCTATTGATTCTTTTTACGCGTTAGCCTACACAGGACATAAATGTCGCCAGATTAATCCATTGCAATTTTAGTGCCAGTGTTCCCACTGACCTACATTCTTTGCTTTAACAAAAAAAGAGAGAAAAATGGAAAACGAAAACTGACTGTGGAAAGTTCAAATGAACAGAAATTGGTTTTGTCTGCACCATTGTAGAATCCCTTCTACCCCGCATGCACTCTTTTTCCTTCCCAACTGTCAGATTTGATCATAAGAGGGGAGTTATCTCTCTTGAGGGGAAAAGTTGCTTGCAGAAGCTCCAAGACCTTCGGCGGGAGGCGCCCTCTGCACGGGCAGTAACACCCCGCCGAAGTAAGGAAAGTTTGTGCAAGACACATCCAGGGAAAACAAATAAATAAAAAGTATCCAGCAGAAATAAAAGTTAGGCAAGTTTGTGGCGGGAATAAAGCCATTTCAAGTGACCCTCTGACAGCAACGACCTCTCTCCGGGTCATAAAGGGACAAAAGTCCATCCATTGGACGAAAGGGTCAAAGGTCAAGTGGGATGAGAGAGTGGCTGCGAACTCCACTCTGCTGAAAACTTTTATTTTTTTTCTGAGTCTGACGGGAATCGTCGCATTTGCTCTTCAGGATTTAAGAACCTTTTTCATTTTGGGAAGTTTCGTCCCGAATTCTGGAATGTCTGGACGTCTTGTTTCTCCAGTCATGGCGACGAGGAGACAAATGTTTAGTGCGATTAGCATGAGTGCTTTTGGAGGCGTTTTGTGTGTGGCGGATGAGGTTGGTAGGGCTAAGTTCGCCTCAAAACTTGAAGATCAATCTACATTTCTTTTCATCATTTTCCTCGTGATTAATAGCAATGATTCTGACTTATCCTTGTTGTAAATGATCCAATATATATATATATATATATATATATATATATATATTATATATATATATTATATATATATATATTATATATATATATATAATAATAATAATAATAATAATAATAATAATAATAATAATAATAATAATAATAAAAAAAAGGAGCTCATAAAAATGCCGAAATATGGACAGTATAAGATTAGTCACAATCCAGGCATGGGATTTTGTATATTCCTGTGTCTTTGTGGACTGGCTTTTGTTGGATGTTAATCAGGGATTTGACTAGACTAGGGTATTTGGTTAGGTAAAGGCAAAAGAGTTAGATTTTCTGAGGGTCTGTGTCAGCGACCCCCTCAAGACAAAACAAGACCAGAGAGACACCCAACAATATACTAAAAATCTCACACCATGGAAATGAATAAGAAATTTCATGCCTGAACTGTGACCAATCTTATATCGGTTTTCAGGAAAATTACTTCCTCAGAGGTTAATACAACATAAACATTCAGTTTGGTATGACAAGAGAAGTCAGTTTTTTTATCCATATACATAACATAACCACAGAATAAACTGAATTTAATCATATATGATTTATAGAAGTTAATTTTCGTACAAAAGCAGATAGTGGAGTCAGCCTTGATTGAAGAAAGAAACATAATGACTATCTCAAAGGGCACCTGGGATTCAGATATCATAGATAAAATCTTCCTTCAACCGACGCTTAATTAAGAAGATTAAAGAACAATTATCAGTTGGGGTAACCTAGTTAAACGGCTTACCTGTGTATGGATCTCTTGGTATAAATACCGCCTTTGTGTAACTTTTCTCATTCATTACCTGCCTGAAGAGGGAGCCTCTGAAATACAGTACTATCTTTTTATATTTTGGCATTTTTATGGGCTACTTTTATTAGATGGAATTCTGTTTTAACAACAATTTTAAGTCATATATATATATACACTAGGTGACGAATCCGGCACTACTTAGGAAATCTCTGATTACAACTTATATATATGATTTCCTTGCGCAATTTTGTGGGCATTTTATCTATGGTGAATGAAGTTGGTAGGGCCAAGTTTGCCTCAGAACTTGAATTTGCATCAACGTTTTTTTCAACATTTTGATCATAATTATTAACTTACAGATTCTGACCTACCTTTGTGATGAATATTACTGCGAAATTGTATAAATATTTAAGAAGAAAAGAAACAAGTGTAAAAATGTAATGCTGCAAGAGACAGGTTAACTGTCTCAGCATGATCAGGTTTGAGAATGGAACCTGAAAAATCACTTTCCAGAGCCACGACACTAAATTATAAACCCACATTTTTTATGTTGTGAGGTCTTTTATGAATCATAGATGCTAAGACATTCCTGTTTCAGTTACACTACAAAAGTAAAGTTTTCTACATTCTCTTCTCCCTCCTATTTCTACAGCATTCTGCATATCCATATTTCCCTGTTATATTCAATTGACCAAACTCACTAACATAATGAGGGTAATTTAGAACTTTGTTGCTCTTCATCATTCTCCTGTTGACCTGTCTTTCTCTTTGATTCAATAATCCATTGACGCGTGGCAACATTGTGGCCTTGACGCTTCATTACAACCACTTCTTGGGTATAGCGTTAAACTGCCTTTCATGCTCTTTAGACCTTTTGAAACATTCAGCCGTCACTGTACAATTCCATTCAAACTTTTCCAAGTTCATCATTGTCTCTTTTCTATCACACATTGAAAAATCCATCACACTATAGCCTGGTTTTCATATACTTTCGTTACCTTTTGTATCCAACTACTCTTTGTAACATTTCCCGTTTTACGAACGTTGTCTAGTTATTCCTTTCTATCATAAATTTTCTCTGCGACCTGTAACTTACTCATTATCATCTGCAAACATTAGCTTATCCGTCACTCATTAAACGAACGTTATTTTGCAATTTCGTCTATCCACTTATCCTTTCTCAGCTCGTCCCTTAAAAAGATTGCTGTCATATGCGACGTGGTGTGTCAAACTTCCTTTAATACTAACACTAAATTTTTAAGTTAAATTGTTCAATATCTTGCCAACTCATCATTATTTTACCTTTAGTTTGGACAATCTTTGAAAACATCTATCAAAGATCGAGTATAATCATTCCCAAGATGTTTAATGCCAAATTTCCATCAATTCTGTAAAGTGCTTTCTAGTCATTTCCATATGCCACATGCTGACTTGTCCGTTTTCCCACTTACAACTGTCTCACAATAAACTCTCGAAGTACATTTCCGACCTCTTTCTTATCTAGAACCAAGAACTCTCTCCAATTGAACATACTCTTGGTCAATCTCTGTGTACTTTAATAATCATGAACATGTATTGAATTATAGGATTCTACAGGTTTAACATTTTTTCAAGCATTCCTCTCTTCACACAGAGACCTTATGGTTCCAGTGATTCCAGGAATATTGGGATCTTCCTCTTGATTTACACAAATCCTGCAGTGACCTGACTACTCTTTCGTTAATTTAACTCTTCCCTAAAACTCACGGCGCTCTTTCATTTTCATGATCATGTTTACATTTTTCACTATCTTTTGTTCAGTAACTTTCCAAACCTTTAGTAATGCATACAACATACTTACATGCAGGTTTTATATATATACATACACATATATATATATATATAATGATATATATATATATATATATATATATATATATATATATATTTATCACATGACCGTGATCCATATGCATGCATTAAACTACAAAATGTCCATTCGCTCTACCTAGGAGTTGATATATTTTCATATATGTTAACCCAAAGGCCATTTTTTAGTTGATGATAATTCCGTCCTCTCATGGATTCGAACCAGCAGCGCACAGTGGAGAAATCAGGACTTCAGTGATGTTACCGATTTGTTGGCCGAGTCGGTAACTCACATGAAGTCCTGATATCCACGAGAGGACGAAATTATTATCAACTAAAAAATTCCCCTTGGGTTAACACATGAAAATATACCAACTGCGAGGTAGAGCGAATTGGACATTAAATCACCTTTGTAGCTTAATCCATATATAGTATATATGTGTGTGGGTATGAAATAACTGTGTACCATACAGCATATATTCATGTATTCTAGTTTGCATATGCATATAAGCACCACATTAAGGTAAATAACAAACAGAGCGTGCTACCTTCACACTTATGCACGTATGCGTAAAGATATATGCCTTCCCTTTTTGCTGTTCATTCTCTAGTCATTAGTAGCGGATGGAGCACAGAGTTCCTCTATTCGTTGAAATTTAATCTCTTTTTAATGAGCCGACTAATGATCAGACATAATTAACAGGTGTCTTTGTCTTATGAGCTGGTCCTGCCTTCCTTTTACTGCGATAAAGAAAAGAAAGATAGTTTCTATTGTTTTCATTTGATGTTTCCCTTTTCTTTAACTCTTCTGGGGAATAAAGATAAGGATTTTTCATGCTACGTTTAATTCAGGGTAACGATTGTTAAAGAAATCAATACTCATCATTCGTTTGGTCCAAGAATACGGACTCAAAAGTTTGTGACGTACTCCATTTCCAAATTCCTGGGAAACTTTATGCAATCAACAGGTGTTAATACAGTTCTGAAGTTTGAAGTTCAGTTGGTGTTAAGAATTGATTAGGTTTAATAGATAAAAGATATATACTGAAGCGAGTAATATCCTGAGGGGTAATTTTTTACAATTTGATTTCTTTAGGGTAACGAGATGTCTTTAAATGCTATGTGAAAGTTTATATCTTTCTTGCAGGCCACCAGCTTTTCACAACTTCCGGTCATCTGAAGAGAACTTGGAATAATTCAAGAGAAAGATTTGCAGGGACGATTTATGTCCAAGAATCCGAGGAAGTGGAATATAAATCAGGTTAGTTCATTAGTAAGACTTTGTTCCCATTCGCGAAATTGCTTGGGTTAGCATAATTCCAGTGGTTTTTTTATTCTAATTTTTAGTTCTCTAGTTGTCTTGACAAAAGAGAGGCGAGGAACTTTTGACCAGAAAGAGATGAAGTCGCTTCCGTTAACGTTTGCCGTTACTTAATATGAAGAAATGGCCAAGGCTCAATACCATTGGGCATTAGCAAAATCACCTTTCTGTAGGAAACTCAGCTTTATTCTTAATAAATTATTAGAAGTATCAGAAATAACGTATGAAATACATAGATACATCTTAGCTTTAAAAGAAGTTGGGTAGGAAATACTTAGAAAACTGAGGAGGAAGCAAATGTAATTTATTAGGAGAAGCAAAGTAAAGACCAGTGGAGGATTTCTCGGAATTAGAACAAGAAATAAATCGGTACCTGTTTAGGGAATGAAGTTAGGAAACTTTTGGGGGGAAGATAAGAATGCTTGGAGGAAAGAGAGAGTAAGGAAAATCGTTCAACTTAATAACCTTTGAAGACACATATAGGTTACAAATATAAGAAAAGTATATGTTATAAAAAGGTCAGTGGACACATCATGTTAGATTAAGTAGCAAAGATGATAAAGACTTTATTGATATACGCTTAAACAGATAAATGTAAGCCTGAATAAAACTGTGGTGAAGTTCAAAAATATATGTTAAAGCTAGAAAAGAAGTAGAAAAAAAAATTGCTTGCATCATATATCTAAGGTAATGTTGTTGCGTATATAGCAGAAGGGAAGGAAAGTATACACACACGAAAAGGAAACCTTATCATATCAGAAAAAATTATTTATATATATATATATATATATATATATATATATATATATATATATTGTTACGTATTAAGCCCGGCCTTGAGAGAGGCCATATACGTAATGGAAATAATGAGGGATTTCAAGAGGAAATTGCTTTAACTTACCGTAAAACTGATTATTAGTGATAATTTCTTTAGAGGGAAAGGTCGCCAGAAAACTCAGCTCGTTACTTTACAGCTATTTATTTACAAAAAGGCCCTTGCTGGCCTGGAGAAAAGGTAAATGCAGCGTCCACGCGTTGGGACTTATGTATCTCTCACAAATGGATAATAGATGGCTCAAAATGGATTAATTCAAGCTGGTTTCATAAACTTGGGTAATGCAACACTTGCGGGCAGAGAGACATGACACGTGGCTCCGGGAATCTGGAAAAGAATCCCAGATTAGACGAGATAAAAGGAAAAAAAATGACTTCTCGTTTTGATTAATTAATTCTCTAACACTGGGGAGAAGGAACTTTTAATGTTTCACTGAGGTATGCAATGACTTCATTGGTCTGGGACGATCACACAAGGGGAAGCATGCGGCCATGAGGCAGTGAGAGGGAACAAAAGGATTAGTTCTTTTTGGGGTTGGACATTGAATTGGGAAAACGAGGATCAAATAGATAATAGGTGATAAGGGACTGGCAATATGCTGTTTCACAAGACGTACCTGGATGTTGTGTTCAGTGGCTCTGTAGAAAAGCATGGCCTGGCTTTGTCTGAGGCCTGGGTCGATCGGCGCGCCACTCATGCCCTGGATAGGCCTAACAGGAAGGCATGTGGTTGGACATCCGTCCGAGGTCACGTCCTGCAGTCGACTGGGGCAGAACGCAGGCGGTTTGCTTGGGTGTTGGGATTCAGCTTAACCCCCCACGAGCAAGGCAAATCCTGGAAACAAACATACAGCCAGCAGAGGGGTCACAGGAAAGAGAGCTTAAGATATAGGTCTAAGAAGTACCAATCTGCCTACATCCTTCCCTTTTGAGATACGTCCCTAAAGCTGACAAAAGACTCTTTTCCCCCAACTGGGGAACCCCCTATCTCTGGCTGGCGGGTTTTGGTTCCCGCGTTTCCTAAAAATCAGCTGATATTTGGAGGAAATGGCTGCCTTTTCCAAATCAAATTTATTCATTAATATCTGGGTAGACGGAACGATCTATAAACGTCACAGCTCCCCCTGTTAAGAAGGCATTCACTCCCTTTCGGGCGAGAAGGTCTTGGCTTAAATAAATTGATCGTCTCGACTACCCAGTTCTCCTACTCTAACCTGAAGTTTTTAGAGCAGCGATACGGCTGACTACACTGGCCTACCTAACTTATAGGCAAAGATGCTAAGTGTACTAACTTAATGTAGTGATGTAATCTAGCCTAAGTAATAACTACGGGTTGTCTGTGACGACAGTCTACTCTACCCCTAGGTAAGGTTACTTGAAAATTCTACTTGCTACTAACCTAATGCCCTGGTACTAAATCATTAGCCTAACCTACTCAATACAGTTAAAGGGAGACGCAATCATTCCAGAGTGTGGTACGCACAGCAGTAATGTGTCGCCGGAATTGTTAAAATACATGAGGTGAGGTAATGAAGCGTGAGGATGATGAGTGGTTAGTGCGTTACCAGGATGGAAATGTAATGAGGTAATTATATTTAAGTGAGGGTTAGTATTATAATGGCTAGGGGTTAGAGGGTTAGTTCTACTGGCAGAGATCAGGCTGGCTACCTTCTCTGGGTAGGTGCCAGGATCACTCTGCAATTGAATGCGACACTGTACCTCGGGCACAGGTGTCAAGGAGAGCATGTGGCTCTTTGGTTAGTGTGTTAATGATTTGTTACGTCCCTTCTTCTTTTTCTTCTTATTCCTCCAGGACCTGGCTATACCAGTCTTAGGAGTAGACGGAGGCACCGACTCTGGGGAAAGGCCAGAAACGCCGGCAGGAGCAGAGGCAGTGGTAGCCTGAGGGATTTCAGGAGAACACATTACTTCGGTATCTGCAGCAACCGTCATAGAGGTGGAACCTACTGCAGGGGAGGCCCTCACTTCAGCTGCTGCGACAGCCGTAGTAAGGGGAAAACTCCAGGCTGACTCCTGGTCAGGCAGTTCCTGGTTTTCCAGATGAGGTGAGAAGGTTAGGTCTGCCGGAGGTTCATCCTCGGGCGACAGTGGTTAGGGTGAAGAAGACTCATGGACTTTGGATTGGCCATGGGCTGTGGTAAGCTCCATGCTTGTTGGAGGATCTCCTGTAGGAGGATCCTTGATAAGGTTAGGCGCCGGCGCGAGCTCGGGGCCAGGCGCGGAAGTCAAGTTCTGTGGTGGCTCTACGTCCAGGCTGGACGGAGCTTGGCACTGCTCAGTGCTGCCAAGTGGCACTGGCAGAGAGTTGAGGTCGACTGGACCTGTGACGGGTACTGGAGGTGCAATACCTCTCAGCGTGCCCTTGGAAATGGGAGACAGAGGCTCCTGTCTCTTGTTGAAGGCTAAGCCTTGTGGAAAATGGACATTGTCCGCTGCTGGTAGTCGGCTAGGGCACCTAGGCCAATTCGTGGAGTGCCCTATTACGTTGCAGGTTTTGCAACGGAACTGTGAATGGTCAATCTCCCTCCTTGGTAACGGGGGAGACTGTTGGTGGACGTACTTCCTGGAGGAAGTAGAATTTCGATGACTCCTTGCTTTGGAGTGATTTGACGTGGGGTTAGGACCCCTAGGCTTTTTGAAATGCGAGGGAGACTTCATGTCTTGCCCTAGGAGGAGGTCGTAACCTCCTGGAATGTAGCTTGCAACTGCAAGGGTACAAATTCTGGAAAAATGAGGTCTGGTGACCCTCAATTGGACGGTCGGAAGGATCAGCTTGATATGGTTGATACCTTCAGTGGTTATTAAGTGATGTCTATCGACGTTAGCCCCTTGGGGGATTCGATCTTCCCGTATCAGGGAGATTTGAGCGCCAGAGTCGTCGTAGGCTCTGACGTGGCTTGGCTGATAATGGTTTTGGAGGGGTGCGACGGTTATAGGGCCCTTAGCTGGGGGTCCTAGTGAAGAAGGATTTGTAACTGCCATTGCGATGGCAGGAATATTGTGATTTGCGCACCCTCCGTAGTTGGCAGACATGTGTCCCTTGCGGCCACAGTCGCGGCAGAACTTGTTCCAGAACCTCTTCCGTGCCACTGGACGGTAAGGCCGAGATGGCCCCACAGGTTGCGAATCTGTGGAGTCACCAAGGCTGGTAGTGTGCTCTGGCACAGGTGAAGAGTCCTCTCTGGCAGTGATTTGACGTGGGGAGGTTAAGGGTTCTTCCGTTGAATCACCCTCGGAACCAAGTCCGGGGTTAACTGGTGGGCTTACCTCTTCCAAAGGGGAGGAGGTAGGCGGTAAAATGGTAAGAGGCTGAGATTGTGCGGAAGAAACTTCAGGCTCTGACACTGGGTCAGGGCCAGGTTCGCAAATAGAAAGGATGTCGGGGACATCGGAGGCACTAGCCTCTGAACCTAAAACTGATGATTGATTATGAGGCATGCTGCAGGGATCCGGTGCATCTGGTAGTGGGAGCTGCGTCCAGGGGAGATACGGCTTAAGTAGATCTCGGCCCAATATCACCTGATAAACATCATGAAATTGGTCAACTACGCCCAGGCGGCACAATGTGGTTTCCCTGGTCTCCTGGTCCAGAAAGGGCATGTCTACATTCAGAAGGACCGAAGGAACAGAATAGAGGTTACCGTCAATCCATTCAAACTGAATTTCTTCGTCCGTCTGGATTTTGGCACCCCTAGGCAATGCCTTTCTGGAAATAAGGGAGACCTGGGCTTCGATGTCGGCCATGACTTGTACCCACTGATAGGCCGTAGGAGACTGTTCATCAGGCAGGGCTACATGGTAGCCTTGGAGAAGTTCACCCTGGAAGCTCTCCTCCCAAGGTAGAGACCGACTTGGGCACTAGTCGGAATCCACAGCATGCCCACGCACACAACAAGTGGTGCAGAACCTCCGCAACCACCTCTTACCGGGAGTCCAGCTCATGGTCTGGGACTTAGAAACCAGCAGAGAGATTTCGTCATCTCGAAGAGCTAGCTCATGCTTTCTCTCTTCTTCTCTTTCCTTTCTCTCTGCTTCTCTTTCTTCCCTTTCTTGCAGGCGCGCAGCAGCCTGCTGCGCCTTTATCCACTGGTCAAGTGCTGGTCCAGTGTAACCAGCCTCCTTGCCCAGAGTTATGAGGGCTCCGAGCTTCTCTAGCTCTCTGGCAAAGAAGTCGCGGGAAGCAGGGGAAGACATTTCCCTTAGGCTGCAGTAGAGGCTCGGATAAAGTTTAAAATAATGGCCAGGAAGGGTAATGGATGGAATGGGAGTGCCTACTGGGTAAAGTGGCACTCACTTGGAAATGTGTTCTGCGACGTGGTAATGAAAAGTATGAAAAGACTGGGTGCTCGGTGGCACTTTGTGAATGGCACCTTCTGATGAGGTGAAAAAATCGAATGAAGTGTGCGGCGTACGTCACACTTACGGGCGTTCCCAACTTGGGAGACGCTGGAATGGGCTACCTGTAGGTCCAATACAGGTGCACGGCACTTATGGAGGCGTTCCTTGGTTGAGTGATCCAAAATGGTGGATACTCTAATGAATGGGCGTTCCGTAGGACGGACACGCAGGTATAGGGCTACCTGTACGTCTGTACAGGTGCGCGGCACTTATGAGGAGGCGTTCCTTGGGCAGCACTAGTAGTGCTGGTATTGCGGCACTTCGGGAGGCGTTCCCTTGATTGGTCCGAAGGATCACTGATCCTTGTACATAGACATTAATGAATTGGGCGTTCCGTAAGGACGGACACGCAGGTTTGACAGCACTTAGGGCTGGTATTGCGGCACTTCGGGAGGCGTTCCCTTGTTGAGTGTTCCGAAGGATCACTGACCCTTGTACACGGACACACTAATCAATTGGGCGTTCCGTAAGGACGGACACGCAGGTTGAATGGCTACCTGTACAGCCTGTACAGGTGCAATGGCACTTATGAGGAGGCGTTCCTTGGAGCACTGGTATCGTGCTGGTGTGTCCCGGACACTACATGCAGTATACTTAAATATACTGAAGTGAAATGGTACTCTGTTCGTGGCAGAGGGTAATAGTGGAAGAGAGAAGGTAAAAGGTGGGAGTACTTCAGCAGCCAGTCGATGAACAGTGTCAAGAATTAGTGGCACTGTAAAAATGGTAAGACCTGACGTGCACTGGTGGTGGCCAGTCCTAAACTGGTAACGACTTCCCTGTCTGGAAGTAATGAATTTGCGTGGCACACTGTGCGGGTTGTGCTTGCGGTATACGCAAGTCTTTTGTGATAAAAGAAAATGAAAAGACCACTCGGGCAACGACAGGTAATGGAAATTTTAGAAATGCTCAGTCCCTCGCTGAAGTACTCAATAAATGAAATAACTAAATGCTTGCAAAACTGCAATGGACACAGGCGCGTACGTATCACGCTCAGTGTAAATGAAAGACACAAGAGACTAAAATAATGTTAATTCTGCATGCTATAATTAATGGTAAGATGTAGTACTCTTGGCTTCGTGAATACTGGGTTCTGGTTCTCTCTCTCTCTCTCTCTCTCTCTCTCTCGGAGAGGGTGAAAAATGATATATGAATGAACTCCCTTATATTGAATTGAACTACTAATGTTAGTTTAATATGACGCAACTTGCGTTAAATGATTTTCTTACGTTAACGTGAAATGAAAGAATTGCTTTGGATAACGTTTTATGAAAATGATAACGCGCTCGCGGTGAGCTATTTTTACGTTAATAGTAGCTGCTTGAGCTTATGAAATGATTTGCGTTTCAATATGAATTTCACAAAGACGCGTTTTACGTTAACAATTCTTGTAATTTATTCTCCTTGAAGATTTACGTCAACTTTATGTAAGATTACTAGGTCCCTGTGAACAGTGAAATGACGGTAAGGATTTTAAACGATTTTAGCAAACATTTGTAAATGAGGTTACGTTAAGTATGAAGGGAAATGAAACTTTCGCTCAGCGAGCGAGTGAGCGATGCGACGTGAAACGCGGTGAGCGGGCAGAGCGGGTTGGACATCGTGTCGTTCAAACAGCTGATCCTCTGTAAACGCGAGGCAATTTACAACACGAACTTTTAGTTTCTTATTCAAGGCGAATTACGTTAATTTCTCTGGCAGAACGATAGATACTAGTACCGAGATTGATATTATTTACGTTAAAACTTCGAGACTTACGTTACTTTGCTTAAATTGTTTAGATAATGCTGAAAGAGATAACAAACATGGCTGCCGCTGTGAGTGAACCGAGGGCTGGCTGGCAGGCTTGAGAGTGCGCGTGCGCGAAGCTGAATTAAGCTGGGAGGTAAGCGGTTACCAACATTTGGAATGAAAACTAAGTTAAAAATGAATTCCCTAACATATCACAGACAAAAGAATTGTACACTTCTTTTGCCGTAACTATTAGTAAAACACTCCTAACTAGCTAGGCTTTCCAACACAGCAATAAACCCTGGCAAAGCCCTTCCTAGTTTGATCTGGTTCTTTCTGGCATCTATTCTACACACGTGCTCTGTCTTGTCCGACGAGGACAGGACAAAGTAACAGAGAATTCGCGGGGCAAATTGTTTGCTCACTGCTAAAATAAAGCTCTGGCGCGTTCGCCGTTACAACAATAAGATTTCTACCTACGCTCTTTTAAACACTTCATCAGGAAAATACTTAAACGTACCTTAAGCTAACATTTGTTATAGAATAATCATATTAAAAGAATGGTATACCTTACCGTGAGTCAGTGTCTGTCTTCTTTCCCTGCAAGTGTGCTTTGTTTTGCGCTTTGAAAAACATTTACATTCGTTTTACAAGGATAACGTGATTTACAAGCTTTTTTTTAAGCAAGCCCAGATTCGATGCTGGCAAGCAGTCGTCACTTTTACTCGATTTACAAGCCAGGAGACTGGCAAGAGTCGCCACTGTTAGGTATTAAGCCGGCCTTGAGGCAGTGAGAGGGAACAAAAGGATTAGTTCTTTTTGGGGTTGGACATTGAATTGGGAAAACGAGGATCAAATAGATAATAGGTGATAAGGGACTGGCAATATGCTGTTTCACAAGACGTACCTGGATGTCGTGTTCAGTGGCTCTTTGTAGAAAAGCATAGCCTGGCTTTGTCTGAGGCCTGGGTCGATCGGCGCGCCACTCACGCCCTGGATAGGCCTAACAGGAAGGCATGTGGTTGGACATCCGTCCAAGGTCACGTCCTGCAGTCGACTGGGGCAGAACGCAGGCGGTTTGCTTGGGTGTTGGGATTCAGCTTAACCCCCCACGAGCAAGGCAAATCCTGGAAACAAACATACAGCCAGCAGAGGGGTCACAGGAAAGAGAGCTTAAGATATAGGTCTAAGAAGTACCAATCTGCCTACATCCTTCCCTTTTGAGATACGTCCCTAAAGCTGACAAAAGACTCTTGTCGGTCTGACGGGACTGAGATTCGGAACGGAAATGGGTTTCCACCCCGGGAAGGTCGAGACCTATGTTTGGGATCCCGGAAAACCCTGGGAGCCCGGGCTCCCAAAATTTCTACTCCCCCTCCTACCCCCTCCGAAGGGTGAGAAGGGATTCCCTGAAACAGAGCTGGTTCTGCCCGTGAAACGGGGCTGGCTATGTCCGTAGACTTAATTACTTTACAAATTTCTGTATACATATGACTTTTCATTTGGAAAAGAATACTATAGGGTAAACATCAATGACAGCAAAAAGGGTGGTTTCAGAAGGGGGTTGACAGAGAGAGAATGAGAGGGAGAGAAAGTGAGAGAGAGTAGACCGGGTGTTAGGGAGAAGAAAGAGGAAAAAAGACAGACAGACAGAGAGTTGGTATTACTGAGAAGAAAGAGGGTAAGAGACAGTGATTGTTGGAGAGAGAAAGAGAGAGTAAGAGAGAGAGAGAGAGAGAGAGAGAGAGAGAGAGAGAGAGAGAGAGAGAGAGAGAGAAGGAGAGAGAGGAGAGAGAGAGTTGAGGGGGTGTTAAGTAGGAGAAAGATAGAAAAAGTGAGAGGGAGAGAGAGACAGACAGACAGAGAAGAGTGGTTGTTTAGAGATAGGGAGACAGTGAGATAGAGAGTTGGTATTAGTGAGAAGAAAGAGTGAAAGAGCCAATGATGGTTGGAGACAGAAAGAGAGTCAGAGAAAGGATCTTTCTCTTTTCTTTCTTTTCCATTTCAGTTTCAAGCGCCTTCAGTTCCCAGTCAGGTTGGCTTTTGCCATGACTATCAATAAAGCCCAGGGACAGCCTCTCAGAGTGGCTGGCATCAACTTGGAGCAACCTTGCTTTCCTCACGGGCAGCTTTATGTGGCGTGCTCAAGAGTGGGTTCTCCGGAACGCCTGTTCATTTTGTCACCGGAGGGAAACAAAAGAACATAGTCTACCAAAAGGCATTCTGGTGAATTGGAATCTCTCTGCCAACACCAAGAATTTTTCTTTCCATATATGTTTATGATGCTTCATTTTGATATTCATTTCCAAGGATGTTGTTTGTTTTGTCAGATTTGCATTCCTCACAATTCAGGTCGTGGTACTGTATTCAATTGTGGCTTGATTTATCTATTTTCTTTTCATAAACTATGCTCTGGGTTACACGGAACACTCTAGCTGGGACCCGCGCGCAGGGCGGGTAACCAGCTAGTATATAATAAAGAGAAGACCTTTGGAAGCAGTACAAAAGAATACCTTCGGGGGATAAATGCGATAGAAAAAGGCAGAAACAATATATTTCTTGAACTGAAACAATTGTATGAGAAAGGTAAACCGGACTGAATAAAGAAAAAAATAATAATTATTAACAGCAGACAGACTGTGATTTAAAAATAATGTATATTAACAACGATCGAATGGTTAAAATATTCCGGCATGCTGACTTTTTAGGTTTATATGTCTGAATTTCTCTCTCTTTTTTTTTTTTATTTTTTTATAATATCTTGTTTGTCCTCTCCCGGGGAGATATGACACAGCCACCCTCCTCCTGCAAACGGCTTTGTCCGTCCCGGATGGAGCCAGTTTAGGTAGGGGAGACATCCACCCCCCTCCTGTAAACCTATTTCTCCGTCC
The DNA here is from genome assembly GCF_015104395.2 of Macrobrachium nipponense. Lineage (NCBI taxonomy): Eukaryota > Metazoa > Arthropoda > Malacostraca > Decapoda > Palaemonidae > Macrobrachium > Macrobrachium nipponense. The sequence goes on along the minus strand of NC_087212.1, from coordinate 20,912,590 downwards.
CGTGTGGGGGCAAGGTAGGTATGGGATCGGGAGGGTAAGGGTAGATATCAGCGCTAGGCTTAAGCGTGCGCCAACAACCTTGTATTTACGTAAAGTGTTAGTGTGAGTTTATTATGCTTGTTGGAGAGGTGACTGAGTCTCCAGTAAAGATAAGACCTCGAAATCGGCAGTGGAGTGATACTTCGCGTTTCAGTTTGAACTGATTACCAGGAAATATCCAACCTCTAAGACTCTGTGGTGCTTTTTCAAGGTGATATCTTCAAGGCAGTTTATAAATACCTTAAATCCATACACATCTTGCTTAACAGTACGCCGATATGCAAGAGGGAATCAGATGTTTGTGATGCCCTTTCAGATTTAACAACTTAAGTAGACAAGTAAAAAATGCGCCGAGGTTTTTTCGGCGCGATCGAGTTTACTGTACAACATATAACGTAGTTTGAAACTCTCAGCCGTGGCCCATGAAACTTTTATCCACGGCCCGCTGGTGGCCTGTGTTGTTGGCACCTATAGTATTGTCAGACGCAAGGTGACATCTAACTTTAACCTTAACTAAAATAAAAACGACTGAGGCTAGAGGGTTGCAATTTGCTATGTTTAATGACTGGAGGGCAGATGATCAACATATCAATCTGCACCCTTCTAGCCTCCGTAGTTTTTAAGGTCTCACGATTTTCCATCAGTAGACAAAAGCGCTGTTATTGAAGGTATTGTTGTTGTCGGGTTTTCAGAGAACCTTCTTATCTCATGTCTGACACTGCTGAGGCTGCGCCTTTTCTCCTCTTGGTCTTTACGAGTGACATGATCGTTATCCTAATATAAATAGAAGGTACATTATACATGCCAGACGGTTCTTGTTGCCTTTTGTCTCTCTCATTTATTGCGAAACAAAGAAGTTGCCAGAATTAAGTAAGAGCAATACTTACTGATTTAGCCGATCACGACCCACGTTCCTACTCCCGTTTTCACTTAAAGTGATGATTTCTAATAGCTGTGAGTCCTGTGTGCTACTGTTGACTCCAACTCTCAGACTCCTCGCCAGATTTTCACTTACTCGAGGAGTAAGCCTACAAACTACTTTGTTGTTGTTCTTGTTGGGGACTAGGAAAGCCTATGGAAGAGCCTAAAAAGGTCTGAAAAAGGTGTTTCGCGTTGAGTTAAAGATACAAGAATTTAAGGATAGGATATTTATGATGTATTTATTAGAATGAGCATGTAAAAAATAAATAATGCATGTTAATCAGTACAGAATAATTATTTCTAATAATATAGCGTAGCTATTTTAATTTTCGTTGGTGAAACAAGGTTCTGTTTGAGCACGTTTTAATTTACGTTAATTTAGGAATATAATGTTTACAACTGATGTGTCAGTTGTTTTTTTAACACTTTTGATAGATATAGCCAAACGATATCTGGAAGATGAGAAAATTGTTTGTTTTCCTCATATACCAGCTTTAAAAAAAAAAAATTGTTAATATGCGATCCGATCTTTAACATATTTACATTCCTGTCCTCAGAAATGTTAAGATTTTAACTGTAATAAATGTCTTTCTTGACCTAAGTACCTGGTCTTCTTTTTTCCCCGCCATTATCCCTACACTGTTTTGTTGTTTGCCTGATCCACCTTTCCTTACAACATCAGGCATGGTTTATTATTTGGCAAAAGGGTTTTCACGACCGCATGCCCTTGCTGTCATCAACCACAGTTATTGGCAGTGGGCCTAGCCTTTTACTAATAAGTAAGACTGCAAGGCAGCAGCTGTCCTTTTAGTCGCCTTTTACGACACGCAGGACCTACGGTGGTGGTATTCGTACACCCCTACCACAGGGTTGCCAAGTCCCTGATCTCAGGCTCTAAATATCATACTTCTTCCCATTCAGATTTCTCTCCAGAGTCACTTTGTTCCTTTTCTCATCACCAAAAGGTTGCCCCATTCCATCCAGTTTGTGCTGTGGTGTTTGTTAGTTACCCAACGATCTGACACATACCTGCAAACCAAGTGAATATTCCCTCCAAGATGATAAGGGATCAAGTGAAGATCAGCACTCTAATAAGTGACTACTATAGAAAAACACTCCCTGATATGACCTTGTCAACATAAGCACTGAAATATTATGTTTTCAACCTTAAACGCGTTATTTTGTTTAAAAATTTTATTATTGACTAAAAAAAAAAAGACATTTAAAATCATAGTGTCAGAATTATGACACGAATGTCTTTAAAATGAATATATCAGTAGTAGGGTTGAAAGTAACAGTTTCCCCAATTTCATTGGTTTCTATTTAATGTCTCCCAGTTTCTTTCGTGAAATTTAATGACGTTTGATTCAAGATCGTTAATAATTAATGAGTCACTCAATGTCGGCGTACAAGTATCAACTAGATATCCTATTTAGATAATAATATTTCTCTCTCTCTCTCTCTCTCTCTCTCTCTCTCTCTCTCTCTCTCTCTCTCTCTCTCTCTCTCTTCCTTCAGCATCCCTTCTTCCTTTCTAAAATTCATGTTTTTACCCTGAAACTAAATAGACAAGAATTAACAGTAAACGCGTAAATATTTTTCATTGAACTGTAATAAATTAAAATTTATTTTTCATTGACTTGAAATGTTATCATTTAAAATTGATGTTTAATTGAATATGATGATAATGAGACCTACCGACTTCAAGTCAAATTAAAAAGTCGTCGACAGTCAAGGATCGTTTTTAACCCAAAACCAAGATTGCACTGGTTTCACCTACATGGTTGAATGTCGGGGAACTTTTGAATTTTGACAGACGTGATTCAATAAACATCATCTGTGAAGGACAAGGGTGTCTTTAATTATAAAGGCTAGACATTCAGAAATGACTCCATAACCCGCATTATCATATAATTAAAACCACGTTCGCAGAAATCAGGTAACCTGGCAGGTACATGGGGCCAAATAGCAATTAAAGCATTTAGCAATACTGATATCTAAATCCAATTAGAGGAAATATGCATTTTGGCAGAGCCATTAATTAGACTGTGGTGGAGAATGAGGGAATTCGGTTATACAAATAGCTGAATAACGATTGGTCGTTCTCCAATCTTATGTCTGCTGAATTAAAGGGGCGAAGTCGGGAGGATTGTTGCCGCTGGTTAGCTGCCTTCATTGTTGACTGTTTACTTCGTCTATGTATAGGTTTGATTGTTTTATTAATATTCATACGTTTTATAGGAATGCTGCTGGCGATTAAATTTTTTACTTGTGTATATAATATGTAGCTCCTGTAATTTTAATACCAGCTCACAAAGTGACAAAAGTATTGTTGTTTACTTATATCCCTGGTTTTTAAAGGTAGTTCTGGCCCGTGGTGACTTTGCTTCGCTAGTTTTCTATCATTTAACATAGACGATTTGCACATATGACTAACTACGCCATTAATATAAGTGTCATCATTCATAGCCACACATCATACATTTAAAAGGCCTCAACCGTTTATGTCGATTACTCTCCCTTCTTATCTCTTCATCATCACTTGAGTGGGATTCAAGAAGATGATAATGATAATTCGGGGTAAATCCTAACTTTCTGCTCAAGCCTGAATGATACGAGACTGTATGTAACGAAGGAGTTGGCTCCTTACGAAGGCGACATTTGATATTTGGCCTTTTTAAAGCGATGCACCTATAAAACTTGCTCTCTCTCTCTCTCTCTCTCTCTCTCTCTCTCTCTCTCTCTCTCTCTCTCTCTCTCTCTCTCTCTCATTCTTTGTTTGAATGTGTGTTTGGGCCCGCTCTACTATTTTGTTAACATTTCTGCAGTAGTGTTTCGGTAGCGTATAGGAAACAGTCAGACATCGATAAACAGAGATGTGTCGACAGATTGTTTACACGAAACGGATTGCTCTTGATCGTTCTATCTGAGACAAACTTTGCGCATAGTCTGCGCGGGTTTTTGTATTTCTCTCTTCCTCTTCCTCTGGTAGACTCCTTCCTTTAAGAACAAAGCCAGAATTTTGGAAAGTCAATTTCTCTCAATTTAATGCCCGTGGAACGGGCAGTTAATACCCTTAATTATCCCACACCCGATGTAAACAAGGAAAAGGAATGATGACAGATATTAGTCAGCAGAGGCAGTCGGTTTCTGCAAGAGGACATAGAGAAGAGATCTAGGCGATGGATTAACGGCACCACTTCCGATTTAATCCTGTTGAGAAGGGTAACGAAGAAAGGAATTCCATCAAATACTACAAAAATAATATTCCAGTCGGGTCCTGGAAAAAGTTTAGCTTAAAGCTTCAGGAACTGGGACGAAAGAACCCCCTAATTGTTTAAAATTAGATTTATCCATTTAACTGTATGGTCTCTACATGATCGTTTAGAAATAACCTGAATACAACACTTCTGACTGATGTAAGAGGTTCAGTTATATATCCGCCAGATCAAGCGTCTATTTGGATGGGATAATAGGCTAGGAAATAGGTAAATGCCTTTTTTTATTTTCCGGATATCTGTTCTCAATTGGTAAGTGCAGAGAGAATAAGTCGAGATTGAGTGCTAATGGCAGATGATAGTCAAGAGAGGAAAGGGAAGAGTGCAGGTGTAGGTCTGAATTAGCATAAATTGAATAGACAGGAATAGAGACGAACTGGTGTGGATTTTTGATAGAAAGTGAAGCCAAGAAGTGTAACAGAGATAGAAAGAGAGAGAAGGAAGCAGGCTTCGATATGCCGTTGAACGGAATGTGGCAGATTTGAACTTACTCGCATATATTTTTTTACGTTGGTACATGAAGTGTTTATTAGGCGGAGTCGAAATAAACGTCGGGGGAAGCTATAAAGGGATGCACAATAGGAGGCCTCTGGGAGCTGTTGACGCAAATGACCTAGCGGCAGCAGCAGAATCTGAGGAAGAATGGCATGCAGATAGAGGATTTAAAATCGTAAACAAATGAAGCTCATGGTGGCTGGAAAGTAAGAGTAGGAACAATAGTATTGAGGAAAGTGGTCATGTGCCAGCTATACAAAAGGGATGATGTGCTTTTGTGCTTTTAACCTAATTTGGTTGACGGTGTCATAAAAGATGCACAGATTTACAGAATATAGCTACATCGAGTCAGAGTTTTCAGAAGACGTGTTAGAAAAGTTAATGAAGAAGGGAGGTGATGGGCGGTATTATGGGAGATCATGAACAGAATTAGTAGAAAATATCCGTTACTTAGTTGACATATTGGATTTTTAAATATAAGGATTTAGAGGGCTATTAGAAAGAGGGTGTTTGCGACCTGCATAAAGTGGAAAAAGATGAAAGGCATTTAGTAAATAAGAATACCCCATGAGTACTCGTACAGACAGCAAAGACTTACGGTGCATACTTAGTGGACCACTCTAGGCTGCAGAAAGATTGGCAGTGACAAAGAAAACGGAGAAGTTGGAAGCTTGTGACCATAGAAAGAATAATAAGGTTCGTGACAAGAGTGTGGTAGGAAGTTCGAATTACGAATGACGAAGAGGCACAGAGAAGTGACGTCCATTGGCGGAAAAGTAGCCCGACATATCAAGAATGTAACACAGTCGTAAAAACAGTAGCTAAGGAAAAGAAGAAGACTTGCAAGAAGACCCAGAAAATCCAAGAAAATTGGGATAGATGAAGAACTAGATCTGATGGGAGCCCAAATAAAATGAAAATTTTGCTTAGGCGTTTATGATGTCCACGGTGATAAATTCTATATACCAATATGATGGCAGAGACTCGTAAAACGTGTCTATTCACGTTATTATTGCTTTCAAAGTTTTAACACAAATATTTGCGAAATCAAATATAATTGTTTAGACGTTACACACACACACACACACACGTATGTGTTATGTATACCTATACATATATGAGAGTATGTATGTTTTATATATATATATATATATAGAAATAGAATATTATATATATATGTATATATATATATATAATTTTACATATAGGACACACACAAGCTTCATGCTTGTATATAAATCATGGTATGTATTATATATATATATATATATATATATATATATATATATGTGTGTGTGTGTGTGTGTGTATGTGTATATATATATATGTATATATATATATATATTTATATATACATATATATATATATAATATATATATATATATATATATGATAGTATATATATATATAAAATTATATGCATATCCACATTTAATCAGTTTCAAGTCGACATCTGCTTCAGTCATTCATGGTCTTCAGGGTTACTCCAGATTCACAATAGAAGTGCATCTAATATGTAGCAGAGTACAACTAAATAAGTTAGCGCAAGACAATATAAATATATATATATATATATATATATATATATATATATATATATATATATATATATATATATATAGTAAGACGTACGATGGTTATTATCTCATTCACGCTTTAGCTGCTAGAGTTGATAAACCTCTGAAAATATTTTCACAACATTAACCGTTCACAAACGTGTGATTGTGTGTGTGTGTGTGTGTGTGCGTATACATACACACACACACATATATATACGCGCACACACACATATATATACGCACACACACACTGGTGAGAAGTAACTGTACATCGTTATTTATAAACCAGGGAGTAGCGGTTCGAATCCCGCTGATGACGAAGCACATTTCACTTATTATCGCCTTGGGTGCAAGTTTTTCTCGAGTTATGGTTGGTTGATATTAGACGATATTTGTAGCTTAACATTTGCGATCATAAAAATGGTATAATGTATGTGACTACACACACACACACACACATATATTTATATATATACATACATATATATATATATATATATATATATATATATTGATATATATATATATATATATGTGTGTGTGTGTGTGTGTGTATGTATATATATACACACACACTGGGGTATTTCATACATCGAATGCCCATGGAATATTTCTATTTCGGGGACTGCATATTGGATAAAGGGGCTTAAGTGAGATTTTCTCTTTTGAAAGAGCATGCTAAAATCCCTCCCTTTATCCGTAACTTTTTCTTTCCTACTTTTTACGTTCTTCGTTTTTTTCTATCTTTTTTTTGACGGATGCAAAACTCAGTTTTGACATCCGGTTAAATTTATTATTTGAAATTTTCTTAACACTTTTAGAGTGAAGGGAAGGTATAATTGAATACAGATGAAAACCGAATTATTATGACACCATAACGTTCCATCTATAAGTAACGACGTCGAGAGGTGCAGTGTAACATTATTCTTAGACCATGTAAAAAAAAGTTGTCATTCTATTTCGTAAGGTCATTTTCAAATAACAGTTGTAAGAATAGTAGGGTACTCTAATGTTCTTTGTTAAAATTCTATGCAGTATGAGAAGCTGTAATCTTATACAAAGACTTCTTCCAGAACTACATATTTCGTGCACACTTACACAGAACGAACATCGAGTTTGGAACGCGAAAAATATTAGTTTATGTTTTATTCAGAAACATAATAGTTAACCTTTTATGTATTATTCAGAAACGTGATAGTTAACCACAGACTGTATTGACATGAACATACCATGGGTAAAGCTATCAGCAAAAACTTTATAAGTCCTGCAGATCAATGGGATAAAAAAAATACACACACATTTTATTGAATGCAACCGAAAATTATCGTCTGGCGAGCTAGTCCTTGTCAAATAGTGAATAACGATTTTTACCCTGAATATGATGACTAAAATAGCAAATGAACTACTCCTTCAAATATTCCATGAAGTATAATCTTTCATCAACTTCGGCTCTCGGTAGATGGTAGAATTAGAAGAAACATGAATAGCAAGTAAAAGTGATGATGATGTTCCTTTATATGTTGAAGGGATGCGTGGTACGGCAACTAGCCATGCTTACAAACAGGCCCCAAATTGTTTGCAAACAAAGATGGCAAACAACGTTCCTCTTGTGTACCAAACTCAGCACACGTTACGTTGGCTTTTTATTGGCGGATCCTTCATCGTTTCAGAATAGAATTTTAAAAAAATCGCTCTAGCAAAATTTTCAGGAAAGGCTGATGAAAGAAATGCGAATTCTCTTGACTGAAATGCGTCATTTGGTGCATTCCCAGCCACCCCCCACCCCCCCAAAAAAAATGACGATGGTGTCACCGGAACCTGAAATTCGTGAATGAAATTGGATGGAAAACTTAAATCCGTTCTCTTGAATGTAATGGTCAGGCAATCGATGGACCTGACGGCCTGTCATCATCGATCATAACTGTCATACAAGATGGTGTAGTGGACCGCTGAACTGCGAGATATCGTATATATATATATATATATATATATATATATATATATATATATATATATATATATATATATATCATATATATATATATATAACTGTAAAGAAGCAGACAATTAATTGACCGGAGAGGTCAATTTTAGGTTTTGTCTAATGATGTGTATTAAATAAGAATAAACTTTAAATGATCTTGTACATAATTTCCGTTGTAATAATGTTATCGTGAAAACTGGTGAAATATGAGCCTCCAAAATACATGAAAATCTTATATAATTTGAGAAAGTCACAATTTATCAAGATTTGCCCAGTAAGACGACTCCACCTCTTCTCTTATAAAAATCAAAATGGTGCAGTTGTGGACGCATTAGGGGAGCCATTCCCCGTAGGAGGTTAGTGCCGTCAGTGCGCCTCATGCGGTGCACTGTAGGCATTACTTAAGGTTCTTTGCTGTGTGCTTCGGGCTCTATCTGCAGCCTGTTTCGTTCCTTTTACTGTACTTCCTTTTATACTCTCTTCCATTTTACTTTCCACCCTCTCCTAACAATTGACTCCTAATGCAACTGCGAGGTTTTCCCCCTGTTATCCCTTTCAAACCTTTTACTGTCAATTTCAGTTTAAGCGCTGAATGACCTCATAGGTCCAAGTGCTTGGCCTATGATCAATTCAATTCAGTTTAATTAGGAGAACCGTAGATGATTCGAAATCTGTCCCAGCAGAAGCTAGAGTGGCCCAACTCTTCTTAACTATAGATATAGAGACGATCTATGGCGCCAATATAAGTGGTTCCACATACGCCTGAGCAATAACTTGTGCTTATCGCAGATCAGTGGTTTGTAGTAACAATATTTTGCTTGTGCTGAAGTCTACAAGCAGCCTTTTCAAAGTTCGCTTGCTTGTATAGGTGGGAGGAATTTTTAGTTTTCTGTAAAAGGAAAATACTGACATGGCTTTATCTGTCCCTCGGCACACTTTCTGTCCGCCCTCACCCCTCAAAAACGACTGAGTCTAGATGGCTGGAAATTGGTTGTTGATCATCCACCCTCCAATCATCAAACAGACCAAAGTGCATCCCTCTAACCTCAGTAGTTTTCATTTTATTGAAGGTGAAAGTTCCCCATGATCGTTCGTCTGGCACCGTCATAGTTGCCAACAACGCGGCCACCACCGGGTCATGGCTGAAAGTTTCATGGGCCGCGGCTCATACAGCATTATACCGAGACCACCGAAAGATAGATCTATTTTCGGTGGCCTTGATTACTATAAACTGTACAGAAAACTCGATCGCGCCGTAGAAACTTCGGCGTATTTTTTTCACTTTTTTTGACATCAAAGCGATGGCGCTTTTAATTATAAGGACTTCTGGCTTACCAACTTACGGACCATGATTAACTAAAAGCCCAGAAAGTCAGGGAGGACTTCTACCTTCTCAGTAGATAGAAGAGGTGAGAGAATTTCGGTGCTGGTGCAGTTTGAGGAGGTGAAGGGAGAAAAAGTGCGTCAGGTGGAACATCGTAAGCAACAGTATTAGATGGAGCCTCGGTAGCATAGGTAATAATTGTATGTATATATGTATGTGTATGTATATATATATATATATATATATATATATATATATTATATATATATATATACATATATATCTATATACATATATATACATATATATACACAGATATTAAATATATTGTCAGAAAAATTCACGATTATATGATAAATTGTGGATTTTTATGACACAGATTGTTCGTCACGGGATTGTGAATTTCTTACTAAAATATAGTATACCATTATTATTAGTACTATTCCATACATTCTAAGGTTATTTATTTTATATGATTGCATCTATTCAGAATTATTTCTAATTTTTCTTAACTTTACACAGAACTTCAGATATATATATATATATATATATATATATATCTATATAATATATATATATATATATATATATATATATATATATATAATATATATTATTAATTCCTACACCTTCCGTCGTTGTTCTTCTTTATACCCTTTTTAAGGCGCTCGGGCGAATACTCTGTACTTTGGAAGTTTGCTGCGCAAGGACTCGGCTTCTTCCATAAGAATATAATACTTGTAATAGTAGTATTGACAACAATAAGCAAATAGAAGATGCGCCTAAGTTTCTTCGGGGCATTCGAATTTTCTGTACAGCGTCTAAAGCTGTAAGAAACTCTCAGCCTCGGCCCATGAAATTTTCATCCACGGCCCAGCAGTGGCCTGTGTTGTTGGCACCTATAGCAGTGGCAGACGTGCGATAAGTAACTTTTATCTCAAATACAACACGAACTACTGAGGTTAGAGGGCTGCAATGTGATATGTTTGATGAATGGAGGATGGATGAACAACATACCAATTTGCAGCCCTCTAGCCTCAATAGCTTTTAAGATCTGAGGGCGGACAGTAAAAGTACGGACGGACAGACAAAGCCATCGCAATAGTTTTCATTTATACAAGACTAAAAATAGAGATTTCGTTGATCATCTGGAGTTTCCATTCCTTCAGAAGTTCCGAAGGAGAAATCTTTGGGAAATATCCCTCTGGTCCGAATTGATTACCGTCTTCATTAACAAATGGTAATTTGACCTTTGAGTCATTAGCGAGGCAATTAACAAAGCACCGACGTCAAGTGGGGAGGAACCAAAAGAAGAGACAGAAAGAAAGAAATTTGGTCTTTTGCAAGAACGTGTAATCTGGCAGAAAATCATCCCTTTTTTAATTTAATTCTGCCAGAAAAAATTGTGAATACTCCTACTAGAAGAAGTAAAGTCCTCGTATGCTATTATAGTTGCTTCTCTCTCTCTCTCTCTCTCTCGGCTACTCTCTCTCTCCTCACTCGGGCTGGGTCTTCCTCCTCGTCTCTCTCTCTCTCTCCTCTCTTCAAAGATTCAACTTTTTTTTTAAACTCGATAGAGCTACTGTGGAAAGATGTTCTAATCGAATCGTTTTTGCTTATAATTCCAGCATCCTTAAAACCACTTAATATCCACCTTATAAAAAAACACACACAAAAATAGCATCTAAGCAGAGTGACCGAAAGCTGGAAATGGAAAATAAAACAAATAAATTGTAATATTTCGTTCATCCTGAATGACATTTTAATCTTGCTTGACCTGAAAACAGACGTAGGACAAAAAAAAAAAAGAAAAAAAAAAAATATAAATGAGGCTCATAACTCAGATAAATCCCCTTCAGCTTGTAATGGGATGTTCCGTCACCCAAGAAAAAAAGGGGTTGGGGGTGGGCCGGGAGAGAGAGAGAGAGAGAGAGAGAGAGAGAGAGAGAGAGAGAGAGAGAGAGAGAGCAAGCGCTGGAAATATTTTAAGTATTTATGAATAAAAAACAATTTAGGGGAGGGATAATGATTTTTCTACTGTCAACTTTTAATCCCACATAAACAGAAGCCTCGAAAGTGACAGGTAATTATCATTATTATTGATGGGTAACCTTACAAGGGCATCGATCTTTTTTTTTTTTTTTGGGGGGGGGGGTGAAAAGTGCCCCCATTCCTAAAAAGATAGCTTTCATTTTTTCAAACGAGGATGCTTTTGGGAGCTGGATACCTATCGGGGAGCAGAGGGGAACCGAGGAAAAGATGTCGGGGCAGGAAAGAGGATTAAGAGAAAAAATGTGAAAATTGTTGGAAGGCGGCACAGAAAGGATGAAAACATGCATCCAATAAAAACTGTCTATTAGATAAAATTGGAGGGGTCGATAGACAGGAGCTGTGCGAAGGCACAAACATACAGACAGATGAATAGATAGATAGGTAGACAGATAGAGGGAGAAGGAATAAAGATGAAACCCATTTATATAGAAATCACCATTACTTCATCTCCCGTATTTCCTAGTCATTTTCATTTGTTTGTGCAACCGCTGATGATGTCATATTGGTTTCTGTCCAGTTTGCGCGTGCGCGTACCTTCGCCAAAGTGCTCTTTATGAATCATGACATTTTAGGAGGTCATTATTTTTTTTTTTACTGTACTGAGAGCTACATAATGTATGAATGTTATTTACTGTATTAGGGAAGTGGCGCAGCTGAGCTGCGCGGGACAGGAGGTCAGTTGAAGGACTCTCCGTTTAAGTGCGGCTGCCAGTCATGAACTGGATCCTTCGTCGCACTGCACAATGGCACGTTGAAAATAACGTCGTTGAATAACTGATTATAGAGTTTGCAGGAGGAGGGTGGATGCGTCATGTCTCCCTTACCCTCTCGATCCCCTACCTACCCAGCCCCCGAAACTGGGCGGACCAACAGATTTGCAAGACAATGGTGGCTCTACCCTCCTGATCCCCTACCTACCCCACCCCCATCATGGGCGGACAAACAGGTTTGCAGGACGAGGGTGGATGTGTCATGTCTCCCCTACTCTCCCGATTTCCTACCTACCCCCCCCCCCCCCCCCCCCCCCTACACAGCGCGGACAAACGACATAGATCCACTCGGCTTTTATTCTTATAGATTATATTTCTCTGAGAACCAAAATTATTCTGCATTTTTTATTGACTTTTTGTTGTGTGTCATTTGCTCGTAGGTATGAGAGCCTTTTCACCTATAAGACAAATTTTTGATTACCACTATTCACCCATTGTATGCAGGCAAATTAATCATTACAGAAAGCATTCACAGTCTCACAAATACTCGTCTGTGACAAATTGTAGTGTTCAAGTAGGAATGATCAATCAAATATAGACTTTTTTTTATGTATGCAGGATTCTCTCTCTCAATCTCTCTCTCTCTCTCTCTCTCTCTCTCTCTCCACATTCATACTAATTATATATATATATATATATATATATATATATATATATATATATATATATATATATATATATGACTGGTAAAAGTGTTCTGTAACAACAGAATTCCATCTAATAAAAGGAGCCCATAAAAAAACACAAAAATGTAGAGAGAAAAGTACTATATTTCAGAGACTGCTGTCTCTCTCTTCAGGTATATGAATGAGAAAAGTTTACAGAAAAGGTGGTATTTATACAAGAGATTCGTCCACAAGTAAGCCAATTTAGGTCACCCCGCTGATAATCTTCCTTTAATCTTCTTAAGCGTTGGTTGAATGAACACTGCGTCGACGATGTCGGATGTCCAATTCCCTTTTTGAGATGTTCATTACCTGCTTCTCTTTTATTAAGCCGATTCCATCATTTGACTCTTGTACCGGCAGTTGCTGCTATAAATTACACGTGACATATTCCAGTTTATTCTATGGTTATGTTCATTTATATGATTGAAAATAGCCGAGTTCTGTTGTCCATACCTAACTGACCGTTTGTGTTGTATTAATCTCTGGGGAAGTGATTTACCTGTAAATCCGATGTAAGATTGGTCACAGTCCTGGCATGGGATCTCATATACCCCAGAGTCTTTGGGCGATGTCTTTTGTTGGACGTTAATCAGGGATTTGGCTAAGGTATTTGGGTAGGTAAATGCAAAAGGGGGATTGGATTTCCCAAGGGTGTGAGTTACTCTCTTAATCGTCTCCAGGTGGGGAATTTTTATTTTATTGTTGGGTGTGTCTCTGGTCTTGTCTTTAGGGGGTCGGTAGAAAATTACGTTTGCTTTTTGAATTGCTTTCTCAATTTGATATGGTCAGGATACTTTAAAGATGAAAGTTGCTTGCGAATTAGTTCAAATTCTTTTTCCAGGAAATCTGGGGAACAAATTCGTAAGGCTCTTAAGAATAGGTTGCTAGCTAGACCTATCTTGATGGTATTGTCATGATAGCTAAAATAGTGAATATATGAAAGTGAGAACGTTGGTTTTCTGTATATGGTAAAGTTTGTATTCTGTCGTGTCTCTGATTATTAAAACATCAAGAAAAGGAATTTTGTTGTCTGTTTCCCATTCAACTTTAAATTTGATGCTGGGCACTAATGCGTTTAATTTTGAGAGGAATTCATTAAAATTACCCCACTTATTATCCCAAAATGTTAGTATGTCATCCACGTATCTCATCCACAGCATGTTTTTGGGTTTTATTGCATTTATTACTGTAGTTTGATCTAATATTATATATATATATATATATTATAATATATATATATAATATATATATATATATATGTTTAAACTTAATAACAAAACCAAGCACATAAAGCCCCATATTATACGGGTCAGCGTGAGTGCATGCCTGTGTATGCACAAGTTCACAAGTTTCGTCTAATGTTAACTGGACAAAGATGTCCTTTTTTTCTCGTTCTCATCGTGTCTAGGCAGGAGCTGTTGGAATTAACCCTTAGGACTCGTGCTGGCTCGATATTAGGGCGACCAAATACCGCCCTAGGGAGGAATTTAATGAAACAAAACTCCGACGAGAGAATGTAAAAACAGTCTCATTTGAATTTTCTTTCCATAAACATACAAACAAAAATATCAAGGACAAAAGTATTAGGATCGTTGTCCCTAATGAGGAACATCTTTTCTTCTGTTCTATTTTCCTCTCCCTAAGGAGAGGGGGAGGAGGAAGAGGAGGAGAGGGAAAGTATTTTTTCCTCATTACTCACGTACCTCACTGATAAGGATAAACGGTTCAAAGGTTAGGCATTCACGGAATAACCATACAAAGATGCTTTGTTAAACTATAGAAATGGCAAGGAAGTATGACGTTATATTATAATATTTATGCTTTTCCTGGCTATCAATTTTTTAAAATGTAGATTTTAGTAATCGCCATTACATCTCTCTCTTGCTTACTTGCTGGGTGTGCAAACACACACAGATATAGATAGATAGATAGATAGATAGATAGAGGCAGATATGGAGAGGTAGCAGCAATTGTTCGTAATTTACATTACCTTCCTAAAAATGCCGGTGGTGCAATTATACCTCTACATTTGCCTGAATATATAATTATTTTGTGTACCGTGCACGTCTCATTCGCGTACATTTAGGTCAGCGCTCAACCGTATCTAAAAGTACAAGTGTGTATGTATATATGTTTATTAGCATAGAAACAGGAGATGAATTATTTGCCTTAGATATGAAGATAGCAAATAAATACCTTCCCCTCGTCTCCCCAGGGAAAATTTAAAAGTAGGTATTTTAGGGTTATGTTTATCAGTGTAGAAGAAGCAAAATGCATTCTTCAACTTCAGATTTGATAACAAACAAGCAACAACGCAAATGAAAATTAAGAAAAGCTACTGAAAACAGACGGACAGTCTTCCACAAAAAAAAAAAAAAAAAAAAAAAAAATCTGTGCACAAGCGTCCCTTGGAAAACATCTCTTAAAAGAGAGGAGGAAATAAATCCTCCATTCCATTAAGGGGCGTCTGAAAGAAGAGTCCTGATGAGGCGGAATCACAAGCAACGTGAGTCGGGATTCTGCCGAAACGCGGGAAGGGCATCGGGCTCCATAATATGCAAAATCGCGTCGTCTTTCACTTTCTTTCCGCCGGCTCAACCTCTCATTAGCATTCAGGAAATCCTCTGAAGTATTAAAGGATTGCTGAAGTGAGGGAGGATTTCTTTGGTAAGGTGATTTCGCTTATTTTTATTTACCCATTTGTTTTTTTTTATCATATTTTTTTGGAAGCGATTGGATGTTTGCATCTTTGTTCTAAAATTATTGCATGTGATGAATTGATTTGCCAAGTGCTAAACTGAGAAGAAATTCACGGCAGATAAAATAGAAACTCGTTATCATTCCGGGTTTTGTCTTTTTTTATCGCTTCAAATATTTTTAAGTATTCTCTCACTTTCACTTTACTTTTGAAATTTCATGTCTTACATTTAAGAATTTCATCCCTTTAGACTAGCGACCATAATTATACAGTATTGCAGAATTACGATATATTCATATTTTGCTAATGCTGAAAAATCCCAGCATCTTATTTAATTTGATACACACAAACACACACACACACACACACACACACACACACACACATATATATATATATATATATATATATATATATATATATTGTAATGAACTTGAAGATGGTCTGAAGTTATTAAGGTTCCTTTGGGCCTGATAGTTCAGACCAGTACCTCGAAACGGGTGCGATCGCTGACAAATTAACCTTCAAAGAGCACAATCTCAGAGAGGATACACGAAACCACGAGCTAAAGATTAACAATGATTTACTACAAAACTGCACGTATAACAAAAGGCCCCTCAGAAAAGTGAACGGTGGGGAGAAAAGCGCAGCAAGCAGACGCAACACCAAATTAGTCACTTCCTCAATCGCCTGCCTGACGAGCGTGCCACAGAGTAAAAGAAAGTGAACGTAGAAGTAAGAAAAACACCCTCTCCCTATAGTAGGAGATCCAGAGCGAGTTTGTGTGAGAAGAAAACCTTAACATATACAATATTTAACCTATATATTCATTATTTAACGGATACCTTGTACCAAATACATAATCTAATAATAGTATCAAAAGGAGAACTTTATGTCGCGTTCACAAAGCCTGACAAACACTAAGACTATCTAGGGTAGTCGTTGTAATAGATGAATGCCGACGCTGACAACTATAGGCCTAAATTTGATATCCTTACAAGGACGAAGGGTTGCCGCTCCAACGCATGAAGAAACAAACTAACAATAGTAAAAAAGTGTGCTTACTCTTCCTCGCCACTGGAGGGCCTCCTCACGCCTCCAAGGGCGCAGTGTAAAGGCCGTGGCAGGAGAATACAGGAGAATACAGAGCGTATCTTAGCTCGCATAAGGGCCGTTCATGAGAGCAAATACTGAGCTCTCCAAATAATGAAGACGGTAGATATGCACAGTAGGCACCGCGTCCAAGCCTCCAGCAACAGGCCCCAAGCACTCCACCTTCGGACTAAGGGCATGAGCACACAACATCACTCACAAGTGACGCAACATGGTGCAAGTGTGTAACAGGAGTATCCTCTGCCCAATAGGTAAACTATCATAGACTTCTCAAAGATATGGCACACTGGTCCTTCCCTGACGGAGCCGAGCACAGAACTTTGTAAAGTTAATGGCACAAGGCCACCCCCGTCGACAGCTCTGGGAGAAGGACAAATATGGCGTGGCACAGACGGCGAATGGCCGAATCACCATCACATACATGAAAAATATGGAACGAACTTCATGGGCGGAGTACCAATATAAAACAATAACAACCCTTAAGGGGAAGGCAAAAGACCCATATCCAGCTCTCAGAGAGAAAGGCAAAAGAAACGGGATTTAACTAGTGAAGCGGACGTGAAAAAGGGCCCGAAAAACGGAATAAAACACGTTGATTTATTATAATATATATATATATATATATATATATTATATATATATATATATATATATATATATATATTATGTATGGAGACAGGAGAAATCACTCAGGGATAGACATATTGGAGTAGGGAGACGCGTTCTGTCTTTCATCCATTTATTATTATTATTATTATAATTATTATATATTTTTCTATATTATTATTATTATTATTTTTTAATTAATTTGTTTCTCTGTATTTGCTCCTAGCCTTTCACTGTTATTCTGTGTTTCTGTTTTTACTCTGTTTTTATTCTTAATTTATTAAAACGTTTTTAATTTTGATGTTGGTAAACATTGTGTGTATCTTTTTACTTATACGCAATTGATGTGTAATTGTTTCAGCCTGGAAAATGTATCAAGCTGATACGAAACGTCGGCGCTAATAAATGGATGAAAGACAGAACGCGTCTCCCTACTCCAATATGTCTATATATATATATATATATATATATATATATATATATATATATATATATATATATATATATATATATATATATATACATTGATTATCATTAGTGGGATAAGGACGGACAATCTGTAATCAGATGTACTTTAAAGGCCAAACCACACTAATATATTCAGCGGAAAAAAGTCCAATAACTGACAAGAGCCCTTTGGGAACCAAGAAGAATCACGGCAGGCGTGACATAGGACTGCGAGTTTTATTTGAGAGCAATCTGTTTAAACAATAAGTACTGCAAAATTTCTAAGAGTTGGTCATTCGAGGCTTTGCCTATTATTTGAATATCACAATATTTTATTTTATGCTTAAATTTACGTACATGATCTCGTATACTTGAGAATTCAGAGTTCGATAGCTTGACCCTATTCTGTAAGTCCCAGATCACATCTGAGGCAATTAAATTTGTATACTATTTTAATAGAGAGCCAATAGTTAGAGGGTATCTCGGTATCATCTTTATATCAATAGCTTGATATTAATAGCCGGAATATGACACTTGTTGAATTTGTATAAATAATCAATAAGCCTTTTTATTTATCTGATGAAGCCTGAGAAAGAGGCAATTTATGGACAGAAGGTAGAGCAGATTTTGGGTCTAAAACACCGCTTAAAGATTTGGCAACCTGTCTAAAAAGAGTTTGGAGGCGAAGCACCTGCAAACAAAATATTTTTGGAGATACATTATTTCATCAAGGAATGAGGTCCAACTCGAAGAACAGCGCAGATTTTCCAGTACCGAGCTGCCTCTGGGGAAACTGCTCATTTTATGTAACGAATGAATCGTTAACTTTATACTTGGTTACATATGATTGGTGGGGATTTGCATAAATTTTCATTAATTATTTTCTCTTGATAAGCAGTGTCTCCTTGTTCTGCGACTTGACTCAAATAAAGACATTGCGCAAATAGGGTAATATCGTCTCCTTGGAAGGCTATTGACAAGTTTGCCGAAGATAACATGACCCCCAACCGAACCACAGTCAAACTCATTATCCATCTTCTTGCTATGCACGAATAAAGACGTTGTGTACATGTAATGCTTGAGTCTCCAGCAAATAATAATATAATATAGAGCAGTGGTTATCAACAAGTGGGGAATTGTAACTAGAGATGGGAGGCTCAAACTGGCTCTAGGACCACACAAAACGCAGTGTCCATCAGTCCGCACTACTGAGAGGTCACGCTGGGCTTTCTCTCCGCTAGCTTGTGTTGTGTGTTTGTCTTAATATTTTGTTACATATTTGGAATGCACCTTTTCAGGCAGATAATTTTGGGAAGGGGTTGGGGGGAGGTAACGCCATTTTGACGTATGGTAAAATGGTGCATGGGCCAAAAAAGCCACTGATATAGACCATTCATATTCGTGATTAGTGGCCCAGTGTACGGCTTTACACCCAGAGTGAATGAAAGAAATGATAAAGAAGTGAAGGCACTATGTATACATTGCACTGGAGTAAGAGAGAGGGAGAGGGAGAGAGAGCGATGTTCATTGGATTAAGGTTGGGCGCATTGGTATGACAACGTTAGTTTTTGGCATCTGATCGGTATCGCCCTTTATAGGTCATCGAATTCCCCTACTTTTCGTCTTCGATAAGATTTAATGCTAGACTCCTTCCTGATTTGCTTCAACAGTTAATTCATTGTTAATATATATATATATATATATATATATATATATATATATTCAACTTAGCATTAGTTGTTTTAAAACACACACACACACCGAAGTTTCTTTCCGTTATGAGTGTTCCTAATGCATTCTCTTTTCTGGTGTTCACTTATAAGCATGAACTACGCCCACTGTCCGGATTGCAAGAGAAATTACATTGAAAATCATATTCTTTCCAAACCACCCATTGCCTCAACTTGCCATATTCCACAAAGTATTTGAACCCCTCTCAGAACAGGGCGACATGAGGGAATTTCTCACAACTCTGCGGTTCAAAGTCTGCGTGTTTAACTTACCCTTTCTTTTCTGGAACTAACGTTCCCAAAATTTTAGGTAATAAACGTACCCCAGACATAATGAACTCTAGTTGAGAGGTCCACTCTAACCGTATATATATATATATATATATATATATATATATATATATATATATATATATATATATATATATATATATGCATGTATGTATGTATATATATATATATGCTTTAGTATACATACATGAATCTATGTATGTGTATATATATGTATATAATGTGTGCATGTGAATGTATTGTTACATCCCAAAATAGCCTCTTAAATTATGTTTCCTTACTTTTTTTTAATTCTCTTATTTCCAAAAGTCTTGAATCCTCATTGGAAATAAAGAGTCAAGTTGTGCTATCCGTGGCTGGATTGGAATCTATTATAATCACGTTAGATTAGGGGGTGATCAAACACCTTGTTATGAGGAAAGAAGCCGTAGCATACGACTTCCCCATTTAAATTCAAGGCTTCCAGGGTTGTGTGTATCCAAATGAAAAGCTAAGGGTTCATAATGGGCGTCTGGCGAATGCAACCTGTTTTAATGTGTGATAAACGAATCATGTGTTGAAGTATATATATATATATATATATATATATATATATATATATATATACAGATATATATTTTATTTTAGAAGATGAACCGTATTCATATGGAAGCAGATCACAGGGACCATTAACTTGAAATTCAAGCTTCTAAAGAAAATGGTGTTTATTAAGAAGACGTAAGAGGAGGTATATATATATATATATATATATATATATATATATATATATATATATATATATATATATATATATACAGGGTGGGGCAGAACCAATTGAGCAGTTTTGAGAAGATATAACAAAGTAATGGAGGTACATAAAGAAGAAAGTGTATTATTCTCGAGGTTAGCATAACATACCATTTATAATCCTTATGTTCTGAAAATAATGTCAGCAAGATGGCGGCCGTTAGCTGCAACACACTGTTGGAGTCGTCCTCTGAAGTTTTCTACAGCACGTTCACACATACTGCGGGGTATGGCGTTAACTTCTAAAAGCTCAAATCAGGTGACCGCGCAGGCCATCCTAAATCACCCCTTAGAGACACCAGGCATCCGGGAAACATGTTTCTCAAAACATTGAGTGAAATTCGGGCTGTGTGAGCTGTAGCCCCATCCTGCTGAAACCACATGTCCCCCAAGCCTTCATTTTCAATAATCTCTTCCATTCTAGGTTGCATGAAATTTTGCAACATCTTCCTCAAAGAAGTATGGGCCTATCACTCCAAATTTTGAGATTGCACACCAAACCGTAAGCTTAGGGGAATGTAACGGTCTTTCCTGGATGATTTGGGGGTTATGTTCAGCCCAATAGCGGAAATTTTGCTTATTTACAGTCCCACAGAGGTGAAAATGTGCTTCATCACTACTGAAAAACGCTGCCTCGGGAACAATCTTTTCAAGCATGTTCTCACACAGATTTTGGCGATTGGCAAAGTCTGCTTGGTTCAGTTCTTGAGCCATCATTATTATGTAAGGATGGAAATTCAAATCCGTATGCAGAATCTTCCTCAAACTGCGCGAGGAGATTTGCAAAGCTACGGCATGCCTTCTTGCAGAACGTCTTAGCGACTGGATGATTGCTGCTCTCACCTTCTCGACATTTTCTGGTGTTCTGATGGACCTGCGTCGGCCATGTGTATCTGTTCTTAGTGTGCTACCAGTTGCCTCCAACTGCCTAACCCAGGACCGAATTGTGTTCGCCTGAGGAACAGCATTGTTGCGTGGAATATTGAACCGTCGCCGAAAAGCTCTCTGCGTTGCAATCACAGATTGATTGTTCTCAAAATATGCGCACACAGCAAAACCACGATGTACTCCTGTCCAGACCATGTCGGCTACTGAAATGGGGATGTATGAGGAGGGCAACAACACCACCCTCCCCCCACTCCCCTCCCTTCCCCTCGAGCATTGACTCTTGTAAACTGCTCAATTGGTTCTGCCCCACCCTGTATATATATATATATATATATATATATATATATATATATATATATATATATATATATATATATATATGTGTGTGTGTGTGTGTGTGTGTGTGTGTGTGTGTGTGTCTGTGTGCTGCCAAGGGTTAACTCTTGGTGTAGACTATAAGGAAAGAATGAATTAATTCCCGAAAAAGATTCCCATACCTACCGTTTTCACTGGACATAACCAACACCCATTTCTCTCTGTCTCTCTGTCTCTCTGTCTCTCTGTCTCTCACTGAGCTACACTGACGTAGGAACAATAGTAAACCCATTATTTATCAAAACTAAATTTTATTAGTAAATCAGACAGGATGAATGAGATAAAAATGAAATGAATGGCATAATCGTAAGTGAAATAATGGAACCATATCCTTATATAGGCATTATGCCAGTAACCTTGCTCATTAGATGTTCACATCATAAAAGTCAAGAAAACCTGAAAATGTGTCAGTCATTTTTCACTGTCAAAAGTTCCATGTATATTTCGACCTCTAACAGATACATTGAGAGGTACAAAGAAAAAAAAAGAACACAACACATTAAAACTGTGCAGAAAACTAAAAAAAGAACCCCAAGTGCACGTGTCATAAGAAATAACAATAGAAAAACTGTAAAAGTTATACACCTCGTTCCTTTTCCGCTCACAAGACCTCCGAGTGGAAAAATTATCTACGGACTTTACCGAATTTACACATACACACACACACACACACACACACACACACACACATATATATATATATATATATATATATATATATATATATATATATATATATATATATATATATATATAAATATATATATATATAGTGGGAAACGACAGATTTCCTAGTTGAATGAAGACGGGCAGGAAACACAAAAACAGGAATTGAATTCCATAGCAAAGCAGCAGGAAGAAAGAAACAGCCGCTGAACTTAGTTTTCAAAAAAAAAAAGCCAGGCTGTCAAGGTGCCCACGAGTACTAATTGGGTTGTTAATGTATTGTGGTCTCTCTAATGAAAAGCTAATGACTCCTTTATGTTTTTACTTCGAACTTGACATGTTATTTGGGTTTTGAAAAATATCCTTTATCTACTAATAGACTTATAATAAAAAATGAATAATATTCTTCAATTGAATATCACTTTGTTTGATGAGCACGTGAGTGTTTTTCCCTATGAAAACCAATCAACCATTTTGGGAAACATTTTACGTCGAGATTTTCTCGTATTCTCTTCTCCTCTTTTCTGTTCACTCCACTCTTCATACCTCCCTTGATTTTCTCTCATTCTTCCACAATTGCTATTACGACTTGTAGCTTTAAACAACGTTATTCTTCTTAATCAGGGCCAACAGGTAAATATGGGTTTTGAATTTAGATGCACCTTTTGCCGTTTTTATCTTTGTAAGAGGCTACTTGATATAGGTAACGCATAATATGTTCATGAGCAAACACGCGTGATTAGTGACTGCAGTATTAGTTTAATCTCCGCCAATAATAACACCATACCAGGGGAATGCCAACGCAGGAAAGATCATACAAGCATATTTCAAACATTAATTAAGAGAAGGAGATGTATATGCAAATATCTGAAGGTAATTATATACATCACCGCTTTTTCGATTGACGCTCTTTCAGAAGCTGGTTGGGGCTTCATATCGACTGTTCATCTGTCATCCCTTTATGTCACTTCGTTTATTGTAACGTTCTGTAAATATTACCCATAACATACTTTTTACTATGTCCTATTAGACATTCATAGAACAGAAAAACATCATAGATTTGATCTTCGTTTGAAGCGGCGAAGGTTGATAATCTTCTGGTAGTGATAGTTACCACCACCTTCCTTTTATCACGAACGAAGGTTGCCATCTACGTTACAGTCATTGCTAAAGAGAGGAATGTACCTGAGAGGAGAGAAGAACAGAGCATACGTGTGTTCATTTCACTTTGCAAGGAGTGTTTCGGTTATGCTGCTAAACCTCTAAGTTGATGACATCATCTCCGCATTCATGAGCGCCAGAAAGTCTGTGCATCCGTACAGGACAAGTTTCTGCTTCGTTCGAGAACCTACTGTCTGACTCTGTATAACTCAGTTCTTTTGGATCATCTCCGGAAGAACGTAACGGTGGCGGAATGTCCTTCCCTCCCTGGTCTCCCTGGGGCTGTGCGTCTACAGGCATTTCATATCCAGGACTCAGTTCGACATACTGATCATCTTTGTGTTTTGACGTTGAACGGGAGGAAGGTCCCTCACCCTCCACTGTCTCCTCCTTCTCGTTGGGAAACTTCTGGTAGAAACTGTTGATGCTTTCGTGCGACCGAGTTGCTTTAAGTGCCGGCGGAACGGGAGGTGGGGATTTATACATACGGAAGTCCGCTATCTCTTCATACAGGTGGTCGTCTCCGTGGCGGGTAACTGGGGGTACTGCTGAGGCTGCAAGTTCTGTTGGGACAAATATCGACTGTCAGTAGCATAAGCACAATGGATCATTAACCTAAGAAACAAAAGCATGCACAAGTACACAAACACACGTACACAAACGCACACAAATACATTATATATATATATATATATATATATATATATATATATATATATATATATATATATATAGATATATATATATAATAGTATAATGATAATCTCCAGTAAGTGTCAAATCCATACTCAAAGAAAAGGATGGAGAAAACAAAAATGGCAATAATTTTGGACCACAGCTAGTAGGAAAGGAGAAATTCAGGAAGGACGGGGGATATGGACAAGAATGTAAAATAGCAGAGGTATATAATCTGTTTGCGCGTGGCCATCTACGTCCTCATTTTTATCTCAGAAGCTCATAACTGGTAGTAATAGTGCCAAGGAATGTTGACGGTTGTTATTTTGAAATAAATGATGCAGATTTCAAAAGTAAACAAATTGCTGCTAGTAGAAGAGAGCAGTTTGATTCTATCGTTTCAACAATTGAATAACTGTGAGTACAGAGAGAGACAAAAATTTATGTACTTGGGTTGTCCGTATAATAAGGCTCTCAAGGGACTGCAGTAGCAAGGAACGCTGTTACGCGAGATCCGGTGACGCTGGCGTGTAGCTTGGTTTCCCCCCTCCCAGTTCCCCCCCGGCGAGCTGTCTGCGATGCTCAGCCTTGGCTTGTCAGCCAATAGAGATGGAGCTCCCACTCGCTTTTCCCGCCAGGTGCGAATTAAGTTCTGTGATTCGTTTTTTGTGTGCAAAAAACACTGCACTGGTGGACATTCATTCCCAATTGTGTGAAGTCTACGGAGAAAAGTGTATGAGCGTACAACACGTGCGCCAATGGTGCAGAGAATTCAAAGACGGACGTACAGACGTCCATAACGCATTTCAGAACCGGAGAGGAGCTAAAAGAAGAGGTTTTAAGCTACCTTCGCGGAGCGGCGGGAGAGTTCTACGATTCAGGCATAAAGAAGATGGTACACCGCATGCAAAAATGCATTGATCTCAATGGCGATATGTCCAAAAATAGGAAAAATTCGAAGCTTTCCAAAAATGTATTATTCAATGCCAATAATCATGTTTTTCATTGTGAAAAAATCTTTGGGAACCTTCTTTTACGGACAACCCTCGTACAAAAGCAAGATAGATAAAATGATTATAAATGATGCGTTTTGCTTTCTAAACATTCGCAGAGTCTAGTACTTCGGAGCACAGTTTGCTATGGGTTAACATATGGGTTAAAACCCACAGATTTTATTATTGACTTTTGATTCAGTAATTTGTTATCTTGAGATTGGATAAGTGCCATAATATTATGAATAAAAATGTTTGCTATCCTTGCTATTGTAACTTATTATTGTTAATATTGCATAGAATTCTGTCAGTACATCCACTACCTCTCAGTTCTCACTCTTTGGTAGCAACACGTATCGTGAGCCTATTTAAATTCCAAAATATTTACTTTTTCTTTCGTGTCTGTAAGAGTGAATCTTGAATTTTCTTTCTTTTTTTAGGAAAGTTTTGCTATTATGTGAGGGCACCTTGTTTTCAGTGCTTGCGTTTATGGGGTGTTCATCTCATCACAGCGCGTAAGCTGAGCATGTAGACAATAGTATATATGATGGTGCTGTCGGGTGTGCAACATATAAACTGCTACAAACTGACTGATAGAAAAGATGAATAGTCTGTTCTTATTCTGGAGCTAACACTAAATATCCGCAGCCAACATCACGGACTTTAATCGTGATTGGCTGCTCTTGCTACAAAGCTCTTGCAATTGGTTATTTTGATGTTGGAGGCGGATTTTTCACGGCAGCTCTAATAAAAACAGCGTCTGGCGCTTTACAAATTTTCGCGCCATGTAAACCTTACTACCACCATTTTACATATTTGACGTCTGTCAGTGAGTAAAGCAACTTGGCTTGTCGGTTTCTTAATGCATTTGGGTGCACTATCTACCGGAAGCTTTGAAATTCGAAAGGAAATAACGAAAGAATTTCTCGTTCCCAGACTTACCGATGATTTTTGCTCGTTTTCTTCAAAAATTATTAGAAAGGAATTTGATTTTCGAGAGAAGAACGGAGTTGGATAGAGGGGGTTAAAAACTTTCCAGAGCGCAGTAAACGAGTGAGCAGTGTATTACTATATCAGTCATTCGATTAACTTGCCAGTCAAGTAAAGAAACACTCCATTGATCAGTCAATCATTTATTAAATTTAGACCTTGTCAGGTCAGACTTTACAATGTTTTTAGCAGCTTATTACTTTGTACGTGTCATTCAGATAATTCATTTGTTTTTCAGACTGTCAGGTCATTAATGGGAGGTCAGTAACTTAGACAGAAAATAATAAGTAAATTATTAAATCGTTTAGTATTTCATAATTATAAGCAGGGAAGTCGTGTAACGATGTTAAAAGACGACCGCAGGGTTAAGTGAGGCCCTTAACCGAGTTTCTTTTTCAAATCAAGAGACAAATTTATTGTCACTAACATTTAAACGAGTAAGGGATGCGCCCAAGTTTCTTCGGCGCAATTGAGTTTTCTGGGCAGCCGCTACAGCGTATAATCAATGCCACCGAAAATGGATGTATCTTCCGGTGGCCTCGGTATAATGCTGTATCAGCCGCGGCCCTTGAAACCTTACCCACGGCCCAGTGGTGGCCAATCCTATATCATTTCCAGAAGCACGAGTACGGCCAACTTTAACCTTAAATAGAATCAAAACTGCTGAGGCTAGAGGGCTGCCATTTGGTATGTTCGATGACTGGAGGGTGAATGATCAACATGCCAATTTGCAGCCCTCTAGCCTCGGTCGTTTTTAAGATCTGAGGGCGGACATAAAAGTGCGAATGGACAAACAAAGCCGACACAACAGTTTTCTTTTACAGAAAACTGAAAGCTACTTTTCAGCTCTGTACTAAACAATACCCAAAATGTTTAGGCTACAAAGCATAACAATGGAGAGTAGATCTGCCTCGCTGAACGAAGGATGAGATAGTAGATTTAAATTATGGTCACGAAAACATTGGTACATCTTACCTTGACGGTGAGAAGTCGTTTGTTTATGATGCCTCCGCAGATAGATGATGTAAGTCGCCAGAGAGGAATTCAGCATAAGAGACAAGACGAGTAACGTCACCAAGATGTCTCTGAGCACCGCTCGGTTGTTCGTTTTGTCCTTAGGGTGACACTGACTTGGCTCTGTTTATTTGATAATAATAATAATAATAATAATATAATAATAATAATAATAATAATAATATATGGTTCTAAAGGGTCCACAGTAATACAAAGTGTGAAGAGTCCGTGTATAATTTTTAAGACTTTATAAAAAGCTTTCGAACCCTTCCCTGGGTTCATCTTCAGTACAATTCCATAATAATATTATAGAAAATTTTATTGCTATATATATATATATATATATATATATATATATATATATATATATATATATATATAGATATTATGTAAATATATAGGTATATATATATATATTATATATATAGGTATATATATATATATATATATATATATATATATATATATATTTAGGTATATATATATATATATATATATATATATATATATATATATATATATATATATATATATAAAGACTTTCGATCTTCCTCAGTGTTTACTCTAAAACAACTTTAACGTAAACATTGAGGGGGAACACCATTCATGTGTTCGAAAGTCTTTGTTATATTCCCCATGGTAATGTAATTTGATGTATAATTGTGGCTTTTTATTACACAACTGATTTTCACTAGATTGTGAATTTCTTAGAAGCAGCAATATAATAATAATAATAATAATAATAATAATAATAATAATAATAATAATAATAATAATAATAAAATAATGATAATAAGAAGTTACTAACAGGTATCATCGGTGAAAGGCTATACAACTACCTAGAGGAGACAAACACCATCCCCCACCAACAGAAAGGCTGCAGAAGGAAGTGTAGGGGCACAAAAGACCAGCTCCTGATAGACAAAATGGTAATGAAGAACAGTAGGAGAAGGAAAACCAACCTAAGCATGGCATGGATAGACTATAAGAAAGCCTTCGACATGATACCACACACATGGCTAATAGAATGCCTGAAAATATATGGGGCAGAGGAAAACACCATCAGCTTCCTCAAAAATACAATGCGCAACTGGAATACAATACTTACAAGCTCTGGAATAAGACTAGTAGAGGTTAATATTAGGAGAGGGATCTTCCAGGGCAACTCACTGTCCCCACTACTCTTCGTAGTAGCCATGATTCCCATGACAAAAGTACTACAGAAGATGGATGCCGGGTACCAACTCAAGAAAAGAGGCAACAGAATCAACCATCTGATGTTCATGGACGACAGCAAGCTGTATGGTAAGAGCATCAAGGAAATAGATATCCTAATCCAGACTGTAAGGATTGTATCTGGGGACATCAGGATGGAGTTTGGAATAGAAAAATGCGCCTTAGTCAACATACAAAAAGGCAAAGTAACGAGAACTGAAGGGATAAAGCTACCAGATGGGAGCAACATCAAACACATAGATGAGACAGGATACAAATACCTGGGAATAATGGAAGGAGGGGATATAAAACACCAAGAGATGAAGGACACGATCAGGAAAGAATATATGCAGAGACTTAAGGCGATACTCAAGTCAAAACTCAACGCCGGAAATATGATAAAAGCCATAAACACATGGGCAGTGCCAGTAATCAGATATAGCGCAGGAATAATGGAATGGACGAAGGCAGAACTCCGCAGCATAGATCAGAAAACCAGGAAACATATGACAATACACAAAGCACTACACCCAAGAGCAAATACGGACAGACTATACATAACACGAAAGGAAGGAGGGAGAGGACTACTAAGTATAGAGGACTGCGTCAACATCGAGAACAGAGCACTGGGGCAATATATGAAAACCAGTGAAGACGAGTGGCTAAAGAGTGCATGGGAAGAAGGACTAATAAAAGTAGACGAAGACCCAGAAATATACAGAGACAGGAGAATGACAGACAGAACAGAGGACTGGCACAACAAGCCAATGCACGGACAATACATGAGACAGACTAAAGAACTAGCCAGCGATGACACATGGCAATGGCTACAGAGGGGAGAGCTAAAGAAGGAAACTGAAGGAATGATAACAGCGGCACAAGATCAGGCCCTAAGAACCAGATATGTTCAAAGAACGATAGACGGAAATAACATCTCTCCCATATGTAGGAAGTGCAATACGAAAAATGAAACCATAAACCACATAGCAAGCGAATGCCCGGCACTTGCACAGAACCAGTACAAAAAGAGGCATGATTCAGTGGCAAAAGCCCTCCACTGGAGCCTGTGCAAGAAACATCAGCTACCTTGCAGTAATAAGTGGTACGAGCACCAACCTGAGGGAGTGATAGAAAACGATCAGGCAAAGATCCTCTGGTACTATGGTATCAGAACGGATAGGGTGATACGTGCAAACAGACCAGACGTGACGTTGATTGACAAAGTCAAGAAGAAAGTATCACTCATTGATGTCGCAATACCATGGGACACCAGAGTTTAAGAGAAAGAGAGAGAAAAAATGGATAAATATCAAGATCTGAAAATAGAAATAAGAAGGATATGGGATATGCCAGTGGAAATCGTACCCATAATCATAGGAGCACTATGCACGATCCCAAGATCCCTGAAAAGGAATCTAGAAAAACTAGAGGCTGAAGTAGCTCCAGGACTCATGCAGAAGAGTGTGACCCTAGAAACGGCACACATAGTAAGAAAAGTGATGGACTCCTAAGGAGGCAGGATGCACTATAAATACCACCCAGTCGAATTGGAGGACTGTGATAGAGCAAAAAAAAATGATAATAATAATAATAATAATAATAATAATAATAATAATAATAATAATAATAATTATTATTATTATTATTATTATATTCTAGAGTACACCTTTTCAATTGAGGTTGCTAGCCCTTTGCACTTTTGAAGCCAGTTTGCAACCGCTGCTTTAAGTTAACCGGACAAAGTACGTCATTCACTGCTTATGTCAACAGAAGCACGATAGGTTTTTAACTGAGACTATCAATCCGTGTTGTCCCAGCCCAGGAGTCGAACTTATGACCTCTTGCTTAGTGGGCGAGAATGCTACCGATCACATCATGAGGCTTGATATTAGTGCTCTTATTATTTCACCTAGATCACTCACTTTCCAACTAATAGTGTATTAACATGTTCATTATTTAATGACAATTTTCTTTATATATAAATATATATAGGTAAACAGCAGGGTCCATAAAAAACATCATAAAATTCATGGTTTATTACAAGGATAAACGTTTCGCACATAATCTCAGGGCATCATCAGTCTGTAAAATTAAAACATGTTCATTAAAAATATTATAAATATTAGTCCATATGCACAATTCAAGTCGATAAGAAACATTTTTCTATTCTATTATTGGTGGTATAAGCCACAGTAATTAACTCACCGCCCTTGAGTCTTTATACATTAAACGTATCTGCTGCTCTTCTATATGTAGCATAACTGAAGTCTTGGGTAGGTCTGCCTAACAGTTTGTTAGGCACTGGGTCTTTCCTTTACTATATAATACACAATTCTTGTGACTTGTTTCTTTTTTTTTAAATTAACACATGTTTTTTTTGTTGTTTTTTTTATATTTTTCATGTTTTTTAATGTCACTATTATTTATAATATTTTTAATGAGTATGCTTAAATTTTACACACTGATAATGCACT
>NC_087212.1:20843878-20876378 GCF_015104395.2 Macrobrachium nipponense | reverse complement strand
CCTACTTGCTTGAATGCTCATCTTCGTAAGTAGAGGATAAGGTTTCGAATGGCTGGCGGAGAGGAGTTAAGTGGGCACATTCCGATATCTGTTGCGCTTCTTTTGCCCGAAGTACTAGATCGAATGGATGATGGTTTCTGTCGTTAGGAACCTCGGGGCCCCAATATGCGATTTTGACACTTTCTGAAGCCCTCCCCCACCCCCTCCAGTTTCGATAGATAGTGCAAGTGGAAAGGGACATATACTGCAAGACCCAACTTGAATCAGCCATGCATTGCGGTACTCAAAGCTTTTGTGTATGTTTCCTATGCTAATAATCAAAGTACAATTTAAATTCGAAGACTGATTTATGGCTATTAAAACTGGCGACGAATGACCGAGAGAGCGTAGGACAAAAAGCCCTCTTTCCACAACTAAAAAATACTATACCATTAGTGGGTTAAGAGAGAGAGAGAGAGAGAGAGAGAGAGAGAGAGAGAGAGAGAGAGAGAGAGAGAGAGAGAGGCAGGCAATCATAATGATGAATTACATTCACCTCATGGATCGTCACCTTGATAGTTATAAAGATATCGTATATTACTCATAATACCTTAGGTGGCGGTTGATAACCACAGTAGAACTCTTTTGTTGCAATGCCTCCGATGGTGCATGTTTGAGCAGACGTAGAAGAACCTGTAAATAGAGAGAATGATCACGATTATTTTAGTTGACTGATTTTTTTTCTATTCTGTCATTTTGGCCAGTCTTATAAGAGTCGTTGTGTGTGTTTTCACCTGTGGCTTAGGTAAACTACCTTATAATTATAATTCATTCATTCATTTAGTCATTTCACGTGGATGTAAACCAGTGATGAAAATATACTTATGTGCGTGAATTGCGGATGAGAATGCATTGGGAAATTTTGATATTCTCAAAGTTGAACGTGTATATGTAAGTAATCCATAAAATGAAATTCATCTTGATATCACTGAACTGAATCAAGTTTTCGCCTCATTTGATCAGATGTGGTATTCAGATCAATGACGAGAGAGAGAGAGAGAGAGAGAGAGAGAGAGAGAGAGAGAGTGGGAAATTGTAATGAGTATGAGTATCATCATACTCTCAACGCTTTCCTCACTGGCTCTCCTGCATTTGTACTGACCATAAAGCGTGACGGATGAAATATAAAGTTTTTTTCTAAGACCTAAAGAATGTCCTCTCTATACTAATGAGATCCATTTATCGAAAGCAATTTCCACGCCATGAAAAAATTGCAAGGCTAGTAAGACGTGCTGAAATTAGGTGTTTTTGGAAAAGAGAATTAAACACGCGGCTTAGGCGGGCCACTCACAGTCGATCTGGTCGTTCGATTAGAACTGAGTGGGAGGAGACTCAAAAAAAAAAAAAAAAAAAAAAAAAAGGACTGCAAACTCACGTTACTGTCCGGTCTGAACAAAGTAGTCAGTCTTAAGTTGGCAGCCACACAGTTCGAACGTGGCGGGGGGAATATCTGATAATGAACCATATATGCTCAGGCTGTGCCGTTGCAGCCAGTATAACAATAAAAAAAAGCCACGGAAAAGAATATTGGGTCAATGATTGGTTGTTGAAGAGAGAAAAACTCACATTTATTGCTTTTAAAAGAAATACAGGTAGCTCCCAGGGATTGCTGTGATAAACGCAAGGGTGGACGAGGCAACATTCAATTTTGTAGGAAGATTATAACGGGCGTGTAAAAGGACACATGCCTGACGAAATCCACAACCTCCTATAAAAGGCCACGTGCCACATTACGCTACTTAGCGACTGACTGTTCTTATCAAGATATAATAAAATTGAGTGTAGCCATATCGGTCAAAGCTCTTGGAAGAGTCATGCTGGAGACATGTTAAGCTATTTGGACAACACTCTGCAAACACTACATTATAAAGATAAATAAAACTCATGTATACATATTTGTATCTTTGATAAAAAAATATGCTAGCTTTTATTAACTCAAAATAATTGACTCTTCCACAAATTTACCAAACAGTTTGTAGTGTATAAAATTAGTGTAGGAAATTATAAAAGTGAAAAGGTAATAAATCTTTGTGTAACCAGTGATTACGCTACACTATTTCGCAATCAGCACCAAGTACAATTTAGGAGCTTTTTAGCATATATTCTTATTTCATTAAGAAATATCCTCTGTTTATTTTCGTATTTTTCTTTTACTTTGGAATATAATTGATTGAACGTCCTGAACAAGGCACTAATTTTTTGTTTTGTTTTGAGAGATTACTTTACGTATAAGATTATATACATTACTATTGAACATATATATATATATATATATATATATATATATATATATATATGTATGTATATATATATGAATATATATTACGTAATTTGGTACTTTGAAACCTTGACGTTACTCAAGGACCTAGAAACGCTACGTCCTTCAGTCTCCAATATCACCTTGGTGCATGAAAGTTTTATGTAATTTAATTGTCTTTACACTCATAGGGTAAATTGCAATTATATAAAATTTTACAAAATTCAGTATGTAAATAAATAAGAGAAATATGTGTATATATCATGTCCAAGGGACAAAACGTCTTATGCACCACTTCCTGATTTCTTAGATGCCTCTACTTTCCTCAATTCTTTCCGATATGAAGGTCTTATATTTATTATTTTTCTTCTTGTTCATCATTTCTTCGCTGCATCAGGACACTTTTTCTTTAGTTTCTCAAATATCGATTGATAAGCTGTAATTCTTTTGTGTTTGTCAGAATATTCTTTACTTTTTATATTCCACAGACATTGCTACGACTTATAAATCTTGAAGATTTATAAGTCCCCGTCCACAACTCTTTATCTATCGAAAGTCTGACATGTTGAACGATATCCTCTGCTGTGCCATTTCTTGGTAAATGACCCTCCTAGTTCATCAAGCCTCGTCGAAAACACCACTCACGGTCAAACTATCAGTTCTGAACGACTTAATCTGAAAAAGCCTTATTTGACCGTGAGTTGCTCATTCAAACCTCAACTGTCAGGTTTGTTGATCCTGCTTGACTGCCGGGCTTGATCAGATCTGACTTGACTAAAAAACACCCCACTCACATTCAAACTTGCTTAAACCCCGCCCATTTCGATCGGGCATGACAAATCCCATCTGACGTGAGTGGTCGGCATACCGTATTGGATAACGAGCGCTACTAAGAGCGAGAAGGAGGAAAGAAGGAAAATAGATAATGAGTAGCAATGAATAGTTACGTATATTTACGAAAGAAAAGAGAGGAAACTGTGCAGTGGTGGTACACCAGAACTTGGGAGCCCAAACCCAAAAGACTGTTAAAGAGGTTGTGACGCAGCCCAAACCTCTACAATATTGATTCTGTGGCCACTATTCGGCTTAAGATAACTAATTATTGCAACTCCAATGTATCAAAGCCACAGTTAGCTGCGCAGATAATTTAATCTATTAATCAAAACAATTGAAAGGTCTGCACTAAATTCCCCCATCTCTCCAGTATAATTAATGACCAAAGAAACGCTAAAATCTATGTTAGTCGCATTTGAAGACAATGATTAATGATAACTGTTTATTTAAAGTCACTAGTCCTCAAGTGTGACTAGGATAAACATTTTTTTTTTTTTGAGGCAATTATAAACACTAAACCAGTCGTATGTCCCGTCAAATTTTACTTTGTGAATCATCACTGAGATTCCAAAAGAGAGTTGCAAATCCGAGAGTTAGGAAGATCCTAAGAGATAAAAAACACACACACATACACACACAAACTTGGATTTTCAATACCCAAGCTCAGAAAAATGTATGGCAGTGGTTGAGAGAGAGCGAGAGAGAGAATATTCCTCCTTCGGGAAACGTAGATTACAATGGGAAATGCAGAAATGGTAAATGAATGTGTCCTTTTAAAACAGTGTTTCAGAAGGAGAAGGGTGGGTAGGAAGAGACTGGGGAGGTGGAGGGGGATGGCATGTGGTGTACAAGGGGATAATGTTACTATTAGTTTTAAAACCAATGTTGTCTTCACACTTCTTGTTGCTATGGCTACTGGTATTTTACTCTCATGATTTTATGGACATTCAAATGATACAACCTTTCTTAAAAACGAATAAAATAACAAAGGGTGCCGTGTTACGGGCACCATATGCATACTACTCGTACAAGGATTAGGGCCCTGAAGAACCAGGAGACTTAATAACAAAGCCAGATGTGCAACTGTTCCGGCCATTATTCACTTGTGTGTCTGCTTGGTTGTATGGACTTTTTTTCTGAATAATGATGTGGTCAACTATCTCTTCTACATCTGTTTGACTCGTAGTAAGGTCACTCGAAAAGTGTATTTGATATGACCTTGTTTTGCGTGCTAACCTATTCTTCTTTGCTTAATCCAACTCTTTATTTTATTATTGATCTTTTAATTTCAACAGCTTTTCTATCGCTCTTCTAAATTTCTGTCTAATTACTGCACATGGGGCATTATCGAATCCTTTTTCAGTCATCACTTATTTACTCTTTCACATTTTGTGTGTTTATTTTATTACTTTTTTAATGTTTTCTTATTTTTTGTTTCGCCTTTGCAATATCGCTTATTTTTCAGATTCTTTCCTCTTCCTTTCCACTTAATTCGGTATATTTTTCTACCCTATTATACTATTTAGCCGGCACTTTTTTTATTTGACCTTCTTTAGTCACTGTTCACGTATGCCAACAATCTTTTTTCTTATTTAGATTTTCTGTCATTTACTTATTTTATTTTCCATTTTTTAGAACACAAGAACGTCCTCTCGAAAACTGTTCACTTTAACCACTAAATATTATCTTATTATTCGTATGATTCTGAAACATCCTCTGAATGGTCTCTTGCACAGAAAATTCGTAACACTTTGAAAGATGGCCCGCAAGTTCTCTTGTGCTGTAAACTATCAATATTCTGAAGTTTCTTAGGAGTGTTCAAGAGTTTCTTTAGGTGAAAGCACTGAAACTACGGCAAAATTCAAAGCAGGCTCCTTGCTGGACGGGCGTTTGTCATCTTGTAATGTAACATCTCTGATGATAACCTTGGTAGGATGTTTGGGTTCAGCCTTATCACCAGTTTTCCGTTCAATATTGAGTTGCGCATGTAACGTTACAAGAATCCGAAAGGGCCTCTCTATCTCTCTCTCTGTATCTCTGTCTCTCTCTGTCATGCATGTATTAGTTTAAAATTTATCAGTTCAGTTACACACGAGAAGTCTGTATGATGCGCAAATATAGGCATTGTATATATGGATTAAGTAGAATTTAACTCAATGTTCATCAAGAAAGGGTACATAGTTATTTATTTTACCATCTAAACGAAAATGACGTAACACAATTTGCTCAATGTTTTTATTCCCATCAGTACACAAGAATATAAGAAAATCTAGACCGATAGTTTTCATCAAAACTGACATTCCTTCTCGCTCCCTTCTTTGCCCGTTCTCCGAGGAAAATTATTAACCTGGTGCCATTTCTTTGCCCGCTCTCCGAGGAAAATGATTAACCAAGTGCCATTTCTTTGCCTGTTCCCCGAGGAAAATTATTAACCTGGTGCCATTTCTTTTCCTGTTCTCCGAGGAAAATGATTCACCAAGTGCCATTTGATGAATACCTTTCAAATGTTAAAACAATCATGAAAAACTGCTGCCTCACTCCTCAGTTTTCTCGCTGAAATACGATATTTAGCTGTTTTAGAGAGAAGAAGAGCGGTCATGGTTTATCGGGCTTTTGATATATGATTGAAAAAGTTCTGTTGAACACTCCTCGTAGGGCGCAAGGTAGGTCGTGGGAAAAGTGCTGAGCATTCCCATCCCCCTCCCCCCCCTCCCTCCCCCCGACGCAAGTTCCAAGTTCAGTGTGGGAAGGGAGACATTCTCCGATTTCATGAAATTCCTCAGCGGATTTGAAAACTGCGTTTTCGTTATATGGCCGTCGCAATTTTATGTGATACTCGTTATTTTATACAAAAGATTTGTAGCATTTTGCTTCATTTGCATATCATTGCCGAAGCACAGATTGTCGTCTTATCGTTTATATGTGTATCCTGTTGTGTGTTTGTGTGATGAGTTTCTCCATCAAGATACCGTATGACATACTCTGAGTCATGATGAAGTGTAAGAATGCCACATATCTGCAGGATGTTGTCAGTTCGGTCAACGATTGTTATTACGGCGGTTTTTGTTGCCACTGAGTAAATAAAGATTTTCAGATATTGAAATGTCATGGCTTTCGTCCATTCTGTCTGCCTTTTTAAATATCTATTTTCTGTGGCTTATCGTCAACATATTCATTTACTCTGCGGCCTCTTAAGACCCGCTTGTTTATTATCCCTTTGCCTCGTCTCTTACTTTTCACTTTATGCCCTTTTTTGACATCTTGAGCTCATTACTAGCATTACTGAGTTTTGAAGCGTCATTTGACTATCCCAGTCACGTGTTTTGTGACAGAGAATAAAGCCTCTTTCTTTTCATCATATTATTATCTCCTTTTTTAAATGATCGAATATCACCTGGTCATTTTTAGTTGTTATTTTCAAGATGTACCAATCTGTATTTATATTTTAGTGCCGGCATAAGAGGCCGTCTTTATTACTGCCATTGTATAATCATATTTCTTCCGTCTTTATTAGGGCCTTTTCATACTTACTCTTTAATTAATCTTTTTCGTCCCTTTAACAGCTTTGTATCTTTCCAGGCTCAGGTATTGCCGGGTTAGACATTGTATCTAGACATTCGGTGTAGCTTTAAGTTCCTGAATTTCATTTATGAGGCAGTCTTTTATTTCCTGCCTTCGGATATGTCGGCAGCATCTTGATCAGAGCCTTCTGCTTCTGGCGGATCTTCGACAATCGGGACCTCTGACTTAGGAGTTCCAGCAGGCGAGATCCCTTCCCTTTGATCAGTCGTCTTGGTGGAGATATAGCTTCGCCCTTTATCGCGCCTGAAATTTTCTCCAGAGTAACGCAGTGGCCTTCGCTGTTAGAAGTGGAAACAGCTCAGCTCGACAGATTTGCCTTCGTTTCGCCTGCTTGACCTGGAACATCCATTATATAAGCTGGCAGAATGCCTACCTCAGATGATCCCGGTAGGAAAGCATGTGGCTTTCGTTAGATTCCGATGACATATCGTTCAGAAATAATGGAAACAGGTGAGCAGAGATTCAGTGATCGCCTGAAATTTGCATTAATAAGTCTGAGTCAGCTTAAGCTTTGACCTATCACATTCGTTGGTTTGAGTTAGGGATGATTATCAGTATCTAACAAGAGATAGAACAAAAAGGACGTAATGATGAAAATGTACACCCATAGAAAACATAGCTCTAAAATGAATTAGATTGGTGTAGATATAAACGGTAGGATATGAAAATAGCAATAAGATTATCAAGTAAAATTTTGTGAAGTAATTCAACTGAATCAAGGATAAGTAGAGGATGCCTTTGCACTCAAGATCATCACACGCACAAACTAGAAAGAAAAAAGGCGTAACAAAGATTCCATTGCAAAGCAGGATGAATCTGGCATGGGTAAGGAGATTCAGACATAAAAACTGGAAAAAGAATTATAGAAAAAGTCGAGATGAATATGAAAAGAATTCTGAATTGATGAAGAAGTCGAGAATAGAGAAAACGATGCGAGAATAGGCAACGTCTTTAAGGAAAAAAGAAATCGACAGCGAGTGAATTAGTGTTAGAATAAATGAAGAAATAAGAGGGAAAATACCGAGATACGTGAATAGATAAAATGATACTGGGATACTATACCAAAGAGGATACAGAATGCAAATAAGGTGCAAGGACAAACATGAGAGTTTGATAGACGAAACAAAACGCAGAGAGAAACAATTGGAGTTAACGAAGGGTACAGAAACAAGTGGCTAAAGTTAGTGAGCAGGTTTGCGTCCCTGTCAAATGCAGTGAAAGTATGAAGGCATAAAAAATAGTCAAAAAATAAGGAGTAAGAAGATAGAATTGACAAAAGGATAAACTAGAGGCATATAAGTATCCATGGACAGGATACATAGATAGAATAAAAGCGATGCCTTGAGGAGAATGCGTGACTGAACGAATGCTTAGGATACACGAAAGGACTGACAAGGACAAGCAAAAGAGTGAAACAGGTAACGTGAATAAATAGGGAAACTAGGTTATGACAGGAAGAAATATGGGGACGTCAATGGAAGAGGAAATGAGTTGTTTGTCTCAGTAGTTTTCATACTAAGGTTGTGAACTTCTGGTTGGTGAAGAGATGGCATAGAAATGATTTCGTGAAATTGTAGGTACGTAATATAATAGTGAAGAGAGCATGAAAAATAAACTTTGGAAAGTAATAAGAAGAGTACTGCGTAAAGGGTAAAGTTGGAGGAAGACTTGAAGCCACTGGTTAGTTATTCAGCTCTGGTTTTTTTTTTTACTTTACCTTCTTTAACGCTGGTTTTTTTCCTTTATTTTTGTACATCTTACTATCCAACACCTCTAACTCTTACTCCTTAGCTCACCTTCAGATCCTTATACTTCGTCTTTATTTCCCGTATCTCTTTATCTTGCTGTCCACCCACTCCAACTCCCTCTGTTCACTGTTTTAAGCGCTGAGTGGCCGAGAGTGCCGCAGTTCTTGACCTGACAACCATCATTTCATAAATCAGACCAAATTAGACCAAACAACGGACAGAATTTTGACAGGAAAGCTTACATGAGTTGGTAAGTCAGGTGAACTAAAATTAACTGAACAAAAAAAGCGAATTTGTTTTCACCACATTGTTTGACAACTATCGTATGAAAAAATGTGACAAATATTGATACGTTATTTGTCATTTCTAGTGCAACGTGAACTGTATTTCATCATTATTTATCACCGGTTATCTTCACCATTGTTGCATCAGGAAGCTGCTATCTCAACCCTTATCTTCCTGTGATAAACTGTAATCTGCTGACGACTTCCTCTGCCGCTGCTCACAAATGTTCAGGAGACCGCCTTTTAGTGCACTTGTAAATGCTCAAATTTTTCAAGGGTTTTCCAGTTTCTTCAAAAATAACAATTAGTTAAATATCGACGCATCATTAGTTTGAACAGAATATCCGCTTAAGTTAATGAGTAAATATTGGTTTGCTCATTCGCTAAACAACTCACCAGCATGAACGACTTTCGTAATGAGATGTTGTTATCAGACACAGACACACACACACACTATATATATATATATATATATATATATATATATATATATATATATATATATATATATATATATATATATATATATATATATATATATATATATATATATATATATATACAGCCATGTCCTAAAACAAAACTGAAGTTATCTTCTCAATTACACATCCACACACACATACACACATATGTATATGTATATACAAACCCCTACATACATTATATATATATATATATATAGTATATATATATATATATATATATATATCCTTAAACATATTTTATGTATATTTTTTATGCATATTTTTATGTATTTATATATAAATAATGTAAGTATGGGTTTGTATATACATATACATACATATATATATATATATATATATATATATATATATATATATATATATATATATATATATATATATATATATATATATATATATATATATATATATATATATATATATATATGTGTGTGTGTGTGTGTGTGTGTGTGTGTGTGATGTGTAATTGAGAAGATAGCTTCAGTTGTTGTTTTAGTACATGACTGCATTTTGTTGCGTCCGGCAGATTTCCCAAAGTTGAAGATATTGCATCGTATCCTTTTGCTCTTAGGGCCTGTTATGTTTTCAAGATTAAGCATCCTCTACAGGATCCACTGCTGTGCTGTAAATGCGTTTTAATCTACAAAGTTTTCAGAACGACTGTTATAAAGGATAAACAAAATGTAGTAGAGCTCTCTCTCTCTCTCTCTCTCTCTCGCTCTCTCTCTCTCTCTCTCTCTCGCTCTCTCTCTCTCTCTCTCTCTCTCTCTCTCTCTCTCTCTAAAATCCTCATACTGTCTCTTGTTGTGACGTGAGTATAGTACATTCTAATCAGAAAT
The DNA here is from genome assembly GCF_015104395.2 of Macrobrachium nipponense. NCBI lineage: Eukaryota > Metazoa > Arthropoda > Malacostraca > Decapoda > Palaemonidae > Macrobrachium > Macrobrachium nipponense. Next base: position 20,866,310 of record NC_087212.1, on the reverse strand, counting down.
TGCGTAAATGTTTTTATAAGTTGTTCGCAAAATAGGCATCAGTAAATACACGCCATATTTTACTTAGAGTTTTAAAAGGTTCATTTACGATTACGAAGTAGTTGGTGATGTTCCTACTCGTATATTCTTCATACTGACCTACTGTCTACTGTGCATTTCTGGGCTGTGTCTAATTGATTCAAGTCGATAAAATCTTACCAAAGCGTCGTATGTGGATCGCAATTTGGAAACAGCTATTTGAAGCCAAAGCCTAATTGGCAAAAATATGCAGTGATGTCTGATGTTGATAATTAAGGCATTATCAGAGTAAATCAAAGAATTTTAAAGGGAAACTTAGCTAAATGTAGCAGGCTCATAGGTAGAGGCTAGTAAAACGTCATTACTGAAGGCCCTCCCACTCACTCATATTGTCGTATGAAGTACTTTACTAGCACCCCCCCCCCCCCCCCCCCCCACCCCCCCCCCCCCCCCCCGCCCATATACTTTATGAACGAAGTCTCAGATGTTGGTAGTAGTAGTATATGAAATTCGTACAGTTTCACACACTCAAACACCTACGCTACACTCTCTCTCTCTCTCTCTCTCTCTCTCTCTCTCTCTCTCTCTCTCTTTTACACACACACACACATGCTTTCAATAATTGTGTAATACACTTCCATGGCACAATGCAAGTTTCCTTAATACAAGATCAGTCCCATAATAAATCCACAGTGCTTGGTTTAGCACACCACTCATTTTTTTTATTTGCGATTACAGCCTGTGTTAGTTTTTTGTTGCTATAGGCTAGATTCACTTACTTGAAAGTGACACTCTTGTTGTGGGGTTGCCGATTGGTTATCAGCGAGTCTTATGTTATTATCATTATTCTTGTTATTGATATTTTAATAAACACTATTGTTATTATTCATACTTCGGCATCAGGGACGAGTATGATAGAATATGCATAAATACGTATGCCGTATACATACGCATAGTATGCAGACAAATAAGCTACATACATAAATTATATATATATATATATATATATATATATATATATATATATATATATATATATATATATATATATATATATATATATATATATATATATAGCAGCATTCAGCAGGGTCCAACAAACACATCAAAAAGGGCCATATTTATTAGCAAGAGACGTTTCGCACATTATCTATGTGCATCTTCAATCTGTAAGAACAACATAAAATACGTTAAAGTTTAAAAAAACATAATATTCTATATAAAAAAGATTAAGTAAAGAAAAAAAAAGTATTTACAAAATTTAAAATTAATACAAATTAAAAGGTATATAGTAAAAAAGGAACCAGTTCTCACCAAACCATCCAAAGGAGAAGGAGAAGAACGAATGACCAAAACTTGACACCAACCTACGACTTCAGTTATGCAAGATAAAGAGGAGAAGCGGAAACGTTAGAATTCAAAGAAGGAACAAGCCGTTTGATGTATAAGGACTCAAGGGTAGTTAGGTAATTGCTATGGCTTGTTCCAAGACTCAAGGGTTTGAACTTGGTAAATGACTTAACTGGTTTGCAACATAAGTTATCCTTCCTATTGCATAAGACTTATACTAATTTAAAAGTGTCTTGGACACCGTTCTTCAGGAAAGAGGATTTGACTATCTTGAAAAAACTTGGCAAACGGGATAATTTGGTTATTTGCAAACCGGATAAAGGTAAAGGTGTTGTACTACTTAATAAACAAGAGTATATTGATAAGGTGAATAACATTCTTGCAGACAACACCAAATTTCATTCACATGGAGAACCAAACTTTTTGGATATTTACAAAAGGGAAGATAAAATTAACAGGTTTTTGAGAAAATTAAAGAACGAGGGTATTTTGGATGAAACTACATATCAGAAACTATTTGTGACAGGTTCATCTTTTAGTATTCTATATGGTCTCCCTAAGATACACAAGGAAGGAGTTCCTATCAGACCTATTATGGCAGCCTATAACAGCCCTTCTTATACTATATCAAAATACCTTGTTTCATTACTTAGTGATTTCGCCAACAACCAACTTTCGCTTAAGAATGGTTATGAGTTCCAGAAACAAATAGTTTTACAGGATGGTGATCTACACATGACAAGTTTTGATGTAGAATCTCTTTTTACAAATGTGCCTCTAAATGAAACCATCAGCATTATTTTAGACAGAATTTTTTATGACGATCACGTAATTTTTCACGGTTTTAACAGACAACTTTTTAGGACATTTCTTGAGCTTGCTGTGCAAGACTCAATGTTTGTTTTTAATGGTCAACTCTTTTCGCAGGTCGATGGAGTTGCCATGGGCTCCCCATTGGGACCTGTGTTTGCTAATATTTTTATGTCATTTTTAGAACAAACCTTTTTAACTAACTATCCAGATGTGTGTAACCTGTCTATTATAGACGATATGATGATGATACATTTGCGCTATTCAAAGAACCCTGGCATAGAGAGATGTTTCTGGACCATATCAACAGTCAACATGAAAATATAAAATTTACCATGGAAAAGGAAACCAACAACTCTTTACCCTTTTTAGACATCAATGTTAGCAGAGACAATGGTGAATTTACTACATCTGTGTATAGGAAAAAATCATACACTGGGCTTGCTAACAATTTCTACAGTTCATGCTTCAAGAACTTTAAACTGAATTCTATTTACACTTTGGTTTACAGGGCTTTACGTTACTCTTCGAGTTGGTCTCTCTTTCACAATGAGATATTATTTTTAGTTAAATTTTTCTTACAGAACTCCTATCCTGAAAAACTGGTATATAAAGTCATTAACAGACTGCTGTCACAAGATTTCTCCAATCCGATGCCCTCCTATAATGTCTTAAAGAAAAATGTATATGCCACTATCCCATTTATCTCTGACGACAAGTTTTCTGCCAAACTTAAACAAATAATCGAAAATGAATTTGGCTGCCTTAAATTGCATTTAATTCCAATCAATCCACTCAAGATTGGCGTATTCTTCGGCTATAAAAGACAAACTGCAGGCCTTCATGAGATCCAACATTGTTTATAAATTCAAGTGCCCGGGATGTCCCGGTATTTATGTTGGATCAAGCCGTAGGTTACTGCAGATGAGATACTGTAGCCATGTGGGATACAGCTTTAGAACGGGTCAAAAATTAAGCAAACCAGAATTTTCTAATATAAAGAATCATGCCTCCATATGCAAAATTGAAATAAATAAAAAGCACTTCTCTATTATTGGTGGAACAAGCCATAGCAATTACCTAACTACCCTTGAGTCCTTATACATCAAACGGCTTGTTCCTTCTTTGAATTCTAACGTTTCCGCTTCTCCTCTTTATCTTGCATAACTGAAGTCGTAGGTTGGTGTCAAGTTTTGGTCATTCGTTCTTCTCCTTCTCCTTTGGATGGTTTGGTGAGAACTGGTTCCTTTTTTTACTATATACCTTTTAATTTGTATTAATTTTAAATTTGTAAATACTTTTTTTTTCTTTACTTAATCTTTTTTATATAGAATATTATGTTTTTTTAAACTTTACGTATTTTATGTTGTTCTTACAGATTGAAGATGCACATAGATAATGTGCGAAACGTCTCTTGCTAATAAATATGGCCCTTTTTGATGTGTTTGTTGGACCCTGCTGAATGCTGCTTGATATCTTCTCCTGGAATCCTTATATATATATATATATATGTGTGTGTGTTTGTGTGTCTGTGTGTTTGTATGTATGTGTATCTATCTATCTATATATATATTATATATATATATATATATATATATATATACATATATATATATATATATATATATATATATATATATATATATATATTATGTGAAGGGGGTCAGTAGAAGAGGTATGTTGTTGAAAGTGGTCGTTGCAGCTCGTTTGTGAGATCGTTTATCAGTCAAAAGAATTCGGCCATTGTATTGTTTATTCTTAGTCTGAAAAGTTAGTGGTCTTGATATAACAAAATATTTGAATATCCCCCTTTTTTTTTATACTCGCCATTCGAGTATTACCCCTGGGAAGGTCACCCTTGTCCTCTTGTCGAAATCGTTTAGTCCTTATGTATCGCCTTATTAACCACTTACCTGATAATATTTAGCATATGACGCATGCGAATCTTTTCTTTGTGCATACTGCAAAAGCACGCAACACGAAAGCAGTCTAGCAGTCACGAGGACAATTTGCTGGGCTTGTCATAGATAAAACAGCAGTCATGCATACCATGACTGCTGCTTTGACCTGTGAATGATCGGCTGCCCTCGCCCCGTCGCTGGCGGTGTTTACTTTCATGCAAGGCTGCCAGGTATATCGGGCCACAATATCATGCCAAACACCTCTAAATGATCGTAGTTTCATTTCAGTATGATTATATTTCACCAATTCCAAAGCTATTGTATAACTGATAGTGAAAGGGTATACAGAAATTGCGTTATAATTGCTACGTATTACTATAGTCAACGTAACATTGTACAGTGAAAATATTATCGTAATATTATAATTTTCAACAATGATTTGCCTAGCCTTTCCTTGAAAAATAAAATATGGTGCAGTCATGCTTTTGTTTTATCAATGACCACTGTACTATGAACGTCATACAGTTACTGCTTTCAATAATAATGACACTATCTATGGCAACTGTTGTATTGTGTGTGTGTGTGTGCGTGCGTGTTTTAACTCAGTGTTTCTGTCTTTGGTTTTCAACTGCTATGGTCGCCTATTTAGGTGAGAGTCCTAAAAAGCATTTATAGTGTATTATCTTACTATTTCGATAATTATCGCATATCCTACTCAAGGTATTACTTATTGTACAAGAATGTCAAATATTTATGTTTCTACGGTCATTATTGTACCACTTGGAACCCTGCTATTACGTCGTCTGATGTCATAGTTTATTACATCACAACTAGCCTCTCTCTGGGTGCTCACTAAATTTATCTAAGTTTCCCTTTAAGTTTCTTAAATTTACTATGATAAATACCTTAATTATTCGCATAAGACATCACTACATACTTTTGCCAATGAAGATGTGGCTTCAAATAACTTTCTAAAATACGATCCATATCCGATGCTTTGGTAAGATTTTATCGGCCAAAATCAATTAGACGCGACACTGAAATGAACAGTAGTTGATTTTATTACGTTACCACTATTAACATTCCTTTATGCACAGTGATCCCCATATAACCGGTACTGCTGCATCCTTTCGTGGTCCTATTTTGGGTTCCTCCCTTCTCGAAGGACGTGTTGAGACACTTTTCCCTTGCCTGTAGTAAGGCCTGTAATAATTTACTCTTAATCAACTTTATTCATTTGTTTATTTTTACGGCCATAAGCTCATCTTTTTGGTGACTGTCATTCGTCTCTTCAATTCATCTCCTAAATTACTCTTCCCTTGTTTTCCTTGATCTCAGATGGCACCCTTATTCTGCTGGATAGGTGCGCCCGTTTGCCCTATCGATATATATTTAGTAATAGCGATAATAATGATAAAAAAAAGATAAGAAGAAGCAAGTTAAATTCATTCAAACTGTTGCTGTTCTGATTTCGTGTGTAGGTAAATGAAATCCCATAATAATGTCTTGTTTGAAGCCACCTGTGCTATGCAGATGCTCATTGTACGTCCATGTTTATTTTTCATGAACTGCTACAACTCGAAGTTGGCATTTCAAGCGTTACAGGAAGGTTCATTCTAAATCACATCATTCAGTCTGGTATTTTTCTCGCAAAAGCTTACCCATGGCGATAAACCGCATTAGCTTACAGTTGCTATACTTATTTTTAGTATTCCTTTTTCGAATTAGATTAATATTGAGGCCACGGTTCTATCTTTTCCTTTTGACAAGCAAGGTCATTTTAGCCAGTAAGTGCAACGACGTTGTTAACAATTTCTTCGAATAAAATTAAGTACTGAAATTCAGTTATTTTCTAATTGTTATTCTTTTTGTGTAATAGTGTAAGTTGAAACGGTTGACCTAATAAATTTGTTGCTCTCATTAAAAAAAATTGTACTTAGTTACGGAACCTAAGAGTATTTTATGATTAGTTCCCGTTTGTTGTTGTATAGTAAGAATTCTTTGCCTTGATGTTACGGTATATAAAAATCTTCTGAGGGTAACAAGGTAGTACATTGACTTTTGGTTTGTTTGCTGTAAGGTAGAAATGGAGAAGGAAATAAAATAAGTGGCATGGTTGGTATGGTGTTGGCATACCACCTCGGTGGCCGCGAGTCGATTCTCGGGCATTCCACTGAGGTGTGAGAGATGTGTATCTCTGGTGATAGAAGTTCACTCTCGACGTGGTTCGGAAGTCACGTAAAGCCGTTGGTCCCGTTGCTGAATAACCACTGGTTCCATGCAACGTAAAAACGCCATACAAACAAACAAACGACCTCATCTCCGTCAGTGGTGTGGTTAGGTTGGATTTAGTAGGAATGTATTTTCTGGGTCTTAAGTGAATTTAAGTCCTTTTATGATAGATTAGGTCGAGTAAAGTTTAGGGTACACCAGCTACGTCTATAAGGAATAAATTTTTCTTATATTATGTTCCACCTCGAGATCTTTGACGCTTATCTGAGCAGTTACTGATCTCCACCGAGGTCTCCTAAGCAGAAACAATCGATTTGCAAGGATCGCGACTACGATTACATGCGGAGGAGTAGAAGGACGGGATTAGAATGAAAACGGGCAATATCTGATGTACCTTTCCTCATAATTCCTTGAACAGAAAACGCTAGAAAAGCTTAGACTGAAGACTGTGTGTGTGAAGCGATGGATTAAAATTTTCTTCTGTAGAATGCAAAACTGAACCGAGAATGAACACAGAAATAAAAAGTAAATAAAGAAACAAGCCAGAATCCACGCAGGGGCAGGAAAAAGTGTCTTCCGATGTCAAAACGTTTTGAGAAGTTGGCCGGATGTCCTGACGAACAAACCGACACAGTGTCAGTAAATGTCAAGTTTTTTCTCACAGGAAATGGAGGATGATGATATGATGGTGATGGTGATGATGATATTATGTAATCCTCCTCAGTTTAACCATAGTGATAATGATGGTCATCATCACAAAAAGTTACAGATTTTATAGGAAAGAGAAAATGACGACGAGCTGAAGAGAAGCTACATGATAATGAACGCAATATAATAATAAGTAAAAAAATGTGCCGAAGTTTCTTCGGAGCAATCGAGTTTTCTGTATGAGCCGCGGCCCATGAAGCTTTCAGCCACGGCCCGGTCTTGGTCTGTCCTGTAGCGTTGACAGACGCATGATTATGTCTAACTTTAAAACCACAAATAAAATAGAAACTACTGAGGCTAGAGGGCTGCAATAGAAACAGTGCGGATGGACAGACAACACCATCTCAATAGTTTTCTTTTACAGAGAACTGAAAATGAGCAGTCTTGCTTCTTGACAGCCATAGTGATGGGATTCGTGAGTGGACACTTTTGGAATCTTTCTAGGGCCCTTTCACACCAAGATACGATTGCAGTGCCGGATCTAAATGCGACACAAAATTTCGCAAATCGTACATTTGTCCGACTGCCGTACAAAGTGATCCAATTTTTGACAAGCGCTTGCAGTCTGCTCTCAGCCTGTAGTGGTGACTAGATGGACAGGAGGAGAAAATTATTGTCTTTATTTATTACCTTTGAGAAAAAATAAGAGAAAACCTAGAATTCACTGGGTACACCCTTTGAATACACAAAGGCACTTGTACGGTGCATTTGCCACAATTTTCGAGGAGCTGAAAAGAGACAATGATAAATTTTCAATTACTTCAGAATGTCTAAAACAACCTTTGAGGAACTCTTGTCACGTCTGCATGACCAGTTGCTAAATGAAATACGACATTCAGAGATGTAATTTCGCCAGCACAACAACTGGCAGTTACCATCAAGTATGAGGAAATAATATGGACCTTTCCTTGTAAATTTGCTTTTCCATATCGAAATTAAAAAGGAGAAATGAAAACAACTAGTGTTAGCTGAAACATCTCTATTTATCAAAAGTATAAACTGATATATCTATATCAAAAACTAAAATCTTTTACTTTGATATAAAAAATCCATATCTCTCTGTTTCATTAATTAATGTAAATAAAACGTAAGTGTTAACTATAAAAACTTCTCAAAAAATCATATATATCGAAATCAAAAGCTTTTAGTCCTCTTTTATATCAATAATCTGCCGATAACCTTCTAATAATTTCAGTGTCAAAACATATATGAAAAAAAAAACGGCAAATCATTTAGTAAATCATTTCTCAGTAGTTTATACTTAAGCTATCCTAACCTGTAGTTCTTTCTTATTTACGAATTACACTATTGTTATTAATATTATTGTATGGTGTTTTTTCGTTGCATGGAACCAGTGGTTATTCAGCAACGGAAATAACACTATTTATATCCCTCAAATGTTTTCAATACCCAATGCACCCGATCACCAGAAGCAGTGGAAGTCTACTGCTGTCGCACGTATATGCAGGAAAAAATCTCAGTGTGAAGACACGTATTGGAGGCAATGGCCAACTGCAATCGCGTCTGGGTGCAGCACCGGACATGACCAGTGGGGCCTGTCGGCTGTAATGCGATGCCGGACCGGCAAATTTACCGGACCGACATAGTGTGAAAAAGTACATTAGAGATAATAGTCGACTGCTAGTCGCATGTAGGTCCAACATCGTGTCGCATTTACGTACGACATAATGTGAAAGGGCCCTTAGGCACCCTATTATAGACTGTTTAAAGGAACCATGTATTTATTGGAACGAATCCATAATTCAGCGTTTGTAAACAATATTACTTAAAGAGAAACAAGACTATTTTTACTAACAAAATGGAATTGTCTCAGTAAACTGTTGAATTCTATACAAAATTACCCCATGCACGATCTCTGTCTCCATTTGCATGCCGAAAATATTTTCGGCATTGGCTTGATGGACTCCAATACAGCAAAATAAGGCCAAGGAAGGTGTACTTAGGTAATACTTTCATTTGTAGCATAAAATGACTTTGCAGCTTTATTGTAACAATTGTCCAAAATATGAGCTGGACAACATAAGCCGATGCCTATACTCCTAATGGTCTGTAGTTCATTAACCAGTAATTCGGGACTTACTGACAACACATAATGCTTGTAGGAATATTGAAGAGAATTCGGAGGTTTTCATATTAGTATGATATCCAGAAAAATAAAGCATATACTAAATAATTTTTTTTTATATATTCTAAATTTACGCTGAAATTATTTGCACCTGATAATTGTCTAAAAAGGACAATCAGCCATAAATAACCAGACCTTTATACTGAGGATATCCTCTATTTGTTAGGTTATGATGTATAATGACAATATATGACATATTGCTTACTTGATGAAATCTGAACTTGAATAAAACTGAAACCCGTACTATTAACAAATAATGAAATATAAATGAAAATGTAAGAACAAAGACAGAAGCAAACACACTTGAAAATAACGAATGTATACTATAAAAAGTATAATACAGTTAGAAAAAATGCAAGCAGCCTAAAGAGGCAAAGGTAATTTTGAAGTCAATAGAAAACTGATACTTTAATTGATAATGTAATATAGAATTAAAGCGAAATTGCATCATCACTTGTAGAAGAAATGAATTATCCAAAGGTGCTTCCCGTTTTTCTTTACAATCGCAAGTCAGTTCCTTTGGTACATAAGCCATAATGCAGTATCATCCTGGTCTATGGCCTGATTGTAATCCATTTGCGCTGAAAATAGGAGTCTCGAAGGACATCAAAACCAGCGGGAGCCGTATCTTACAACTTGTTAGCAACAAAGGATTTTACATGGGTATCAACTACCAAACTGTCTTTGGATAAATGTGATGCGGTTATTGCTTTAGTAGTTAAAATGTTCCTTTCAGCTTTATTTCTGGAGCCATTTTTGGGCTTCGTGCCACGATTCAGGGAATTCATTGCATGCAGAAACTTGGCGACTTATCTCATAGCGTGCGGCTGAAACACTACTAGGCCTTACACGGAAAAGTTTCTCTAAAATGACAATTCTAAAATTACTGCTTTAAAAGGAAGAACTTTGTTCGAAAAGGCTAATAATGGGGCAGAACTTTTAATAGCCAATATACTAAATGAAATGCCCATCGTGAAACTACTAGGCGCTAAGTTTTAGCCTCCTGCATGAAAACTCTGCTCCCTGAAAACAGTAACGAAGTTTTAAGTGAGATTTTGGTGACCCCAAAATCACGTTGTAGCTACAAGCACAGTTTATATTCCAATTTTTAGTGATGTTCGGGTAAATATTGATAGCACTCAACAGTACTTTTTCATTTGAATTGTTTCCAAAATGTTACTTATGGGCTCTCGGAACGTTAAGGATAAGGTTTATTCAGCTAATGGAAATGAGAAGAAAAGTACATTGAAACATTAAGATGTCACGTTTTCCAGCTCCAATTCATTTTGAAGCAGTGGCACTAGAATTGTCAATGGAGTTGCATTTTTTAAATATATGCTTCTGAGACTGTCGTTTAAAACTAATGGTTTAATGTACCCTCCCCCATTGCAGTGTTTGCCAAACGTCACTGACTGTTTAAAAGAACTGATAATTCAAATTTTATATTCAGTATCACTGTCTTGCCTTGGAACATTTAGAAACAGTCAAACGTTTAGCCTAATTCATGAGTATTTATGTTTTCACTTTAACAATAACACGAACATCACTAAAAATTAAGAGTCTACTTATTACTTATTTATCATCTTTCACGTAGATGTTAGACATCTTAACACCGCTTAGGACTAATTTCCATGGTAGATGACCTTGTGCATCACCGAATTCATTGCAAGGCCCCAAGATTTGCATATAAGCTGTTTTCACTGGTGTGTGAGTGCGAGGATTCCCGAGCAAGCGGAAGAGGTGGAGGAGGAGGAAATCTAAGAGGAACAGGAGGCTGATGTTCCACATGAAGGGCGGCCTCTCCAAGATCGTGTGGCCCATGACGCAGGAAGTCTTCAGCCACTTCGTAGATCATTTCTCCAGGTCGGGCGGGGGCGTTTCCCGGCTTCCCTTTGGGTTGTAAAAGAAAATTGCCTCCTAAATATAACAGCTCATATTTATAAGGAAATTTATAGACATAATAGTAACAGCACGAAGTATCCAGAATCTTAGAGGAAGACTTTGTTATTAAAACTTTATTACTTAGTCGGAGAAAATAAAGCAGCTGACAGGAAGACTGATGGAGGAAGAATAGTGTGGGTTTAGACGCAGAAAACTGTGTGCGGATCAAGTTTTAGTTTTCTGTAAAAGAGAACTATTGAGATGACCTTGTCCGTCCGTCTGTAATTTTTCTGTCCGCCCTCAGAGCTTAAAAACTACCGAGGCTAGGGGGCTGCAAATTGTTATGTTGATCACCCACCCTCCAATCATCATACATTCCAAATTGCAGCCCTCTAGCCTCAGTAGTTTTTATTTTATTTAAGATTAAATTTAGCCTTGATCGTGAACAACACAGGTCACAACCGGGCCGTGACTGCGAGTTTGAGTTTCATACAGCATTATACACAGTACAGGAAACTCTATTGCGCCGAAGAAACTTCGGCGCATTTTTTGCTTGTTAATGAATCGAGGGGCAAAAAATTACAAGGGACCTAGAACAGGTTGGATTTCAGCTTCAGATAATCACTGTGATTGGATACTACTATATCTTTCATAATAACCGGCTAAATTCGAAGGAGCTCTTTATTGGGGTCATTTGGTGATATTAAACGCATACAAGGAACTTCATCATTTTAGAACAGAGACCTCCAATGATCGTATTTGCAATAATAAACATAAACAATGCGGTAACTTGAACTACCAATTCAAAGCTTACTGTGTCAACAGTTGGGCGCATTTCTACGAATAAAAGAGCGGAGCGTAGCATCTGCTCCACTTGGATAGAGAGGCAGTGATGGTGCTGCATTCGACAATTGGGCTTCGTGTCAGTTCTTTTCAGTTTCAGTAAATATTCTTGAGACCACCTGAAGAAAGCGACTTGATATTCTCAATGAGCGGAGATGTAACTTTACCTGAACCAACAGTTATCATTTTAAGTATCGGTTCGTAATGGTGGGCAGCAACTGAGAGGAATACTGAACTGACGAGTAATCTTTTCGAAACCGCATAATGAATGTGACGTAAATATTATCAGTTACAAAGCCAAGAAAGTTTTTTTATTGTAAGATCTTGCTTATCCCAAGCATATCTGTTAAATAATTGTAGGAGTGGACAATCAGAGATCTGTTGACAGGCAATTTGCAGAAAAGTAATAGCAGAAAATACGATAACATTCAGACACTAATGTTGTTTATTTTGACTAATGGATGAAATAGTTAAATAACCAATTTAGCATGTAAAAAGTTAGGTTTTTCCATAATGTGTTAGAATTAAAAGCTCTCTCTCTCTCTCTCTCTCTCTCTCTCTCTCTCTCTCTCTCTCAGATACATACATACACAAAGACTTATATGCAATATAAGTAGCTTTTGTATTTGAATTCGCATATATGTATATACATATATATATATATATATATATATATATATATATATATATATATATTATATATATATAATGCATCACGCTACAAATGACCTTTAATATCCCATTCGCTCTACCTTGGAATTAATATATTTTCATATACTAGCTGACCAACCCGGCATTGCCGGGGAAAAAACTTTGAAGAACTCAAAGAAGCTTCCCTGCACCACCTTGTGCTAACTGTCCCTATTATGCAGAAATTACTGTACTGACCTGCACGGGGTAACTGAATGGCAACCGATAAATTCTCTCTCTCTCTCTCTCTCTCTCCAACCTTCTTTGTTCCTTACCCTCTTTCTTCTCCCTAACACCCTCTCCCACTTCCTCTCCCTCTCACTCTCTCTCTCTGTCACACCCTGCCCAACCACGAACCCCTTTGGTGCCATTGATGTCTTACCCCCACAGTATTCGATAGTAAGTCATATTTAGTATATATACCGAAAATCGAAAGTCATATTATTTACTACGTATACTGAAAATTATGTATGATAAATTCGTAACGTTATCAGCCCCGTTTCAGGGAAGGCGCCTTTTGTGCCTTTGTTGTTTGAAACCCCATTATGAACCATCTTAGGGATCCCCACTATAACCCTGCCAAGTTTTATGCCCATCGGACCAGCTTTTTGGCCCTGATTGAATGACAGACGGACGGATTTACATAACGCCCATTATAGTAAGATGTTAACTGAAGGGGAATTTTTCCAGTCGATAATAATTTCGTCCTCTCCTGGGTTCGAACCAGTGCCCAGCGGACAGAGGAGAAATCAGGACTTCAGTGATGTTATTGACTCGGTTAACATATATGAAAGTATATTAATTTCAAGGTAGAGCAAAAAGGATATCAAAGGACATTTGTAGTTTGATGCATCTATATGAATCACGGTAATGTGATAAAAATTCTGATATATATATATATATATATATATATATATATATATATATATATATATATATATATATATATATATATATATATATATATATATTAGAATATAGGTGCACAAGTAATTATATTTTCCCCTCACCTGCTTTGTGCCCGTTACGTTTAGCCTTGCAATTAGCCTTGCATTTCAGAGCAAGATCAACGACAAGGTAGCAGAGTGCTAGACCAGCAAGAGCTAGGAGACACTGCGCCAGTAGAGGGTTTCTGAAAGAGACTGTTACGTGGAATATTAATGTCAGGACAAATAACTTTTTACGAGATTCTGCCCATCTACAAAAAAAGAAAAAGAAAAAAACGAGTATTCAAATATTACCATTAAACGAAAACAGTTTTTTCCTTGTTTTCACCTGTTGGGTTCACGTCGTGTAATTCAAAATCTGTAGGTGCAGTAAGTTTAATATCTTTGGAAGTATAAATTTGCTGGGAGGTTGTCCATTCCTTGAAGCCAGGGATATCGATGGAAAATTTACGCCTCTCTGCTTGTGATCCCTGTGAAGAAAGTCCAGACCTAAATTGCTGTGAGACATAATAAAGTAAAGTTACCAATGATGGCGACACAATTACCTCTTCAGTTGACGATGGCCTGCTTCTACAGTTATCAGCATAAACGCTCCTACTCACACACACACCCATATATATATATATATATATATATATATATATATATATATATATATATATATATATATATATATAATTCGCAGGAACACTAGAAATTTAAATGCCATTTATTACTATATAAGGAAAATTTAAAAGAAGGAATAATCATGACAGGTTTCGTGCATTTAGATATTTCCAAAGGAGCTAGGGCATGAAAAAAATACGCATTGAATATGATTGGGATTTTTTTTTGTCTTTTAAACTGTTACTATCAACGCTCCTGGAACTCTGTGCATTTTACGAATTTCATTTGAAGTAAATTTATAAAATTTATACATTTGTAGGCTGACATTCACATTCCTACCGAAACTAGATTCAATTATCTTTCTTGCTAACGTTAAAAAGCGCGAAAAAAAAACGGCTCTGCTATCCTCTGGATGTCTTACTCATTTTTAATGTTTTTTCAGTTTATTTGCCAGTGATTTACCAGTCTGACCAACATAGAATTTGCCCCATGACACATGAAATGTAATAAACACACCTTTTAATACAAAATGGTATTAAAAGTTAGTTTTTGTTTTATGTTTTTCTTTTGTTTTCATCGTGAAAGTCTTTCGTTCGGAAGGGAAGGGGAGGGGAGGGGAGGGCTAATTCCATTTATCATTAATACAGTACAAAGTACAAAGATATTTTATTTTTCGCCTGTAATCCTACTTACATCTCTCTCATCATCAGTATATTCAGGGTTACATATCCTTAAAAACATTGATTTGATCATTACTTTCTTAACTTAGCGTTTTGGCGCAAATAAAATGCACACATGCATTAATACCTCAAGGTATTTCCGCGCGCTGCATCGAAACTCATCTTCTACGTATGAGTCAGTATCAAAGGGGTCACAAGCCGAGAGAGGTCGAATCAGAATAAGAATGCAGTGGAGTAACAGAGAAAATATGCAAAATACTTCCGGGGTTTTAGATCTCTCCCAGATAGTGACTCCAGGAAAGTTCGGGGTCGTTGTCAAGGACTAATATTCCCTGGGGATCATTATCTTTATGTTATTTTCAGTCTTTTGTGTTCTGTGTTTTTCCGGTCATCCCCAGCTGTACCAAATAAGCAGCAAAGGTGGATACATACTGGATTAAAACCGTTGGGGTCACGATCTAGGAGAGATCTCGGGTTCTTACCTTTTTAGAACATTCTTAAACGTTTTAATTGATGTTATCTTTTTCTTATATAAAAAAATAACTTCCTTACCCCTGGGTTAAGCTACTCCTTCACCGGACCAACTGTATATTCGGTAATCGAAAAAGGAAAAGCTAAAACCATTTTTGTCTCCATATTATTCAATTTTATCGACGGCACCCATTCATTCAGTCAGTCAAAGAATTTATTGACATTTTCGGTTTTCATCCTGAAATATGTGTCATTTACGTATTTGATGCATTTTCCATTTTCTGAACTATTGTTGCTTACTATTCTGCTTCGAGAAAAAAAAAAATCCCATTAATAAGTGACTTAAAAGAGGTGATAGGAGATTTCCCACGGCAAGACCAGAATTTTTAGAATAATATTTTACGATGAATTCAAATTTACAATATTTTACATGTGGTCAGTTGACTGCTCTATTAAGAAATTCTTAAAGGATGGTGTATACGACTGTCTGCTATCTAGGGTTTCAGATAAAAATTCTAACATGTCATCAGTTGTTACTTGGATGAACAGTGATACGATATCGACACTCACAAGCCAGGAATCACTATTAGTCTGTACATTATTTAATCTGTGATTAAGTCCATATTATTCCGTATATTATAATCTGTAATGCAACCAACCGACGGATTAAGATCTTTAACAATACATTCATGTAAGTTGTATAATGCAACACCAAAACGGAGCTATTTATCGGCCTGATGGGAAAATTTATCATACATAGCCTATATTTCTCTAAGTCTAAAGGACACAGTAACTTAGTGAAGTCGCGCAAAACGTGTTAATCAAATTCTCATTTCTATTTAGTCATTTTTCCACCTTGTGGTGAAGTTTTATTCACAGTGTCAACAGATTTTCATTCAACTTCTTGTGTGTATTTTCATCGCTCAAAAGGTTAATCTTTTCCACATAATCACTTTTATTCGAGATTATCAATGTACAAGACTTGTCAGGTTTATGTTTTTATCACCTTTTATTTCTTTTGTGCTTGTCGAGAACCTTTTTGGACAATATGAAAGGTCTTTTTTGAACTGGCTTAATTTATTCCCTTGATTACATATACCTCTTTACAAGATCTGCCTCTATATATTTTCAGATTACACAAACCTTATCTTATATCGACAATATCCACTGTACTTGAGACGAGGGCGAGATTTAACCAATATTCGAAAGCGCAGGCTGTGTTTTGATGCAGATATCATCACCCAGGTAAGCTGCATTTCAGTATGTTGTCACATTTTCGATTTATGTCTTGAGACATGTATTTTTTCTCATGAGAGTATTATTAAGCGTAAATAAGCGTATACTGAAAACACACCAGTATTAAGCAAGTGGTCATACTTATTCGAGCAACAACATTGATTTTAAGAAATAAGTTATAAAATATGTTACCACATTAGTTTAAAATTTGGAATATATGTAGAAAAGAAATTGAGCTATCCTGGTAATGCATTAGACCAAGCATTGTGATGGGAAAAGACTTTCTACAGTTATTACAAGACAGAAAAATGAAACACAAAAACTTGCTTTTAATGCCATGCAGTAGTAACCGTAAAGATATTCTTTATCTGATTAAAGACTGTGGTGTTACGAACAACACAACATTGAAAAAATTAGAAACCTTATAAGACTTTTGCCAGTACTAGGGGCAGCGTATATTAAAGATTAAAGTCTACTTTGGTGAAACTGGTAAATCACTGGGAAATGCGAATTCAACAGAATAGAACACGTACAAGATATGCATGGGATAACAGTGCGCTTTTCGTCAATGGTAGAGATTATCATGCCATGAATTGGACAGGGGCTAAATATTTGGTATATTGCCATACGTTGGTAAAAAGTATATTCAAATATAGTTTTCTAAAAGGAGTTGAAAAGAATATGAATACCGGCCCTGGAATGTATGAACTTGATACATTAGTATTTTAAAAATATAAATAAGGAAAATGTATGTGTTTGAAGGTATAATTAAACTTGGACCAAATGACAGCCAAACGGAACAGCTGTTATTTTCCATTTAGAAATAATCCAGACCAAGAGTTCAGCTTCATGGTCTTTTTGACCGCACTTATTCGTACTTATTGTTGTTTCATTCTTGCAAATCTTCAAATAGACAAAATTAATCATTACCATGGTCTCCATTTCATTGCCTTTATATGTATGCATGTATGTATGTATGTATATATATATATATATATATATATATATATATATATATATATATATATATATATATATATATATATAAAGTACAGTGCTAACTGAGGAGAAGGCAATTGCCTCTCAACGGGTATAAATGACCAAAGTAACCATACAGCAGGATTGATCAACGACGTTCATGAAAAAGACGGCCTCATCCCAATTCTATAATACAGATATACATCAAAGTTCTAGTACAAGGCCAAGGGAAATTCGGCTTCACATATTATGTTTAAGTAGTTTCTGATTAACTTCAAAAAAGATATGCTGGTCACTTGTATGAAAACTCATACAAGTGGGGAGTCCTACATGAAAAGAAAACTTTATGTCAACATTTTAATACGTTCCTTGGAAACGGGAGTTATTCCAAGTATAGCTTCCCAAGAATGCAAGCTTGCGGAATTAAGTTTTTTTGAGTAGAAGTCGTGATATTGAGAGAGAAAAAAAAATGTCACGTGTCCCTAAAACTAGGTGATGCCGATAAGAAAGTCCTCAATATTTCCTCTAGTTAAGTTCCTATTCTTGATTTACGAGACGATCCTTTCACCAACTTTGTGGCAGAGCCATTACTATAATTTTTTCTTTTAACGTTACTACTGTCGCCTATCTACTACGTATGATTGCTTTTCGCATAAAAATGGCAGCCTAACTGAAGCAGAGGCAGGGCGAACTTACCATCCGTAAATCCATTCGATACCAAGTGTTCGTCGAGAAGTTGCTGAGAGAAAAATACTCTGTATCCTCTCTCTTATTGTGACAGTCCGTTATTTTGACGCTAAAGTCGCCACTTGGACTGCCGTGCATGAACCAAAGGGTGACGTTTGACATCATGTGTATATTCCATACTCTGGATGTTATATTGACTGGAGTCATGGATGTCCCGAATAAAAGTTGATTCCCGTTTACCTGAAAAGTAGCAAGTTTAGTGGTCACTCATATATAAGGTAATGATAGTCCATATTAAAACGCCTAATTAAAAAAAAAATTTCTATCGTGCTTGGTCAAAAGAGGGTATAGGGAGGGTGAAGCAGTGAGACTCCCTTGTGATTCTTAAAAAAGATTTTATGAGATACATTTACTCATAATTGAAGACAGTGTTGTAATCAAAATATTGCTAGAAACAGCATATGAACACGTTAAATATGACAATGTGATACATTTTTCTTCACATGCTGCCAAATCTGCTGCGATTACCCCTGGGGGACTGTGAGGAGGAAAACGATTATGCAGCTTTGGGTCAGCAGCCCTGGGTCAATCTTACTCGCTAAAAGGCATCCGTACGCTACTATCGTGACAAACGTTTGGCTTATGCAAAATATAAGAAAACCACCGTTCTTCAAAAGAAACCTTAATTAGCAAAAGAAGATCAACGACCGTTACAAATAAAGAAAAAGATGTAGAGTATGTGAAGAGATACAGTCCGAAATTACGAATCACAAGACATGATATTGTTATTCTTTAAAGGAGAGGAAATTAACTGTAATTAGTCAATATTTGAATCTGATTTAATTTTTGCACACCTACAGTATCTTCACGTCTGAAAAAACTTACCGTTCTCGAAAGAAGCGTGAATTCTAAACTCTGCAATTCATGAGAAGCAGAAAACAAGGAAATGCCACAGAGGATTATAACGGATCAAGATCCAAGGAAGAAAAGGGTAGTATTAGCCATAATCCGCGAGTTTCTTCCGAGAAACGGTAATATGTCAAGTGTAAGGTGATTGGGGGCCCCCAATTTTGACTGGCTTCTTTGGCTCTCCTATATTCCTACATTAAGGGGTCGGTTGCCTGATGCGCCATCTCCACTGCCTTCTATCAAAGTCATCATCGGGCATGGTTTATTGTTTGGCAAAGGGGGTTTTTACGACCTCGTGCCCTTGCTGTCATCATCCATAGTTAATAGCAGTAGCCTAGCCTTTTACTAAAATGTCGGACTGCAAGGCAGCAGTTTCCACAGTTATTGGCAGTGGGCCTAGCCTTTTACTAAAAAGTAAGACTGCAAGGCAGCAGTTTCCACAGTTATTGGCAGTGGGCCTAGCCTTTTACTAAAAAAGTAAGACTGCAAGGCAGCAGTTTCCACAGTTATTGGCAGTGGGCCTAGCCTTTTACTAAAAAATAAGACTGCAAGGCAGCAGTTTCCACAGTTATTGGCGGTGGGCCTAGCCTTTGACTAAAAAGTAAGACTGCAAGGCAGCAGTTTCCACAGTTATTGGCGGTGGGCCTAGCCTTTTACTAAAAAGTAAGACTGCAAGGCAGCAGTTTCCACAGTTATTGGCGGTGGGCCTAGCCTTTGACTAAAAAGTAAGACTGAAAGGCAGCAGTTTCCACAGTTATTGGCAGTGGGCCTAGCCTTTTACTACAAAAAGTAAGACTGCAAGGCAGCAGTTTCCACAGTTATTGGCGGTGGGCCTAGCCTTTGACTAAAAAGTAAGACTGAAAGGCAACTGCTTTCCTTTTAGTCGCCTTTTCTGACACGCAGGACCTACGGTGGTAGTATTCTTACACCTTACCACAGGATCATTATATATATATATATATATATATATATATATATATATATATATATATATATATATATATATATATATATATATACAGTAGCAGTCATAATACTTTGCGTGGTAGGGAAGATGGAAGAAGAAAAAGAGTACAACAAACTAGAAATATTCAGGAAAAATCAATTATTAAAGCAACCATCATAAAATTTGGAATGAATAATCACCAACTCCTGCCCTAGTACTTGATAGGCATGCCACAACGTTTACGGACTTTCTGGAGTGTCCTGGGCATTGAATCTGAAAACTGCTGCAGGAGTGACTTGTCCAGATCGTCCCAAGCGCGTTTCAAACTTTGCGCTGCAAGACGTGTCCACATTTAGTAACTTTCTTTTCATGATTGCTTAATGATTGAAATGGCTGGGGAATTCCCTGGCTAGTCGTGGATATATTCAATTCCACAATCTCTAAGCCACAAAGTATTCTGTTTGGCGGTATGATCCCCAGTGCACGAATCTAATCCAATGCCATTGAAAATCAGCCATTGAACCTAAAAAAAATTCGTCTGAGTGAAATTGACTAATTGGGAACTTAACTAGAGCTACTGGCTCACCCACAGAAAGTGTAACTCTGTGTAAGAGGTCTTCAGTAACCTGTTGGATGTTGTGACAGTTGGATGTCGAATTCTTTTCTCGTGCTCTGCCATAGCCGTTGCTAACTTTATTTTGTGTGGTTGAGTGAGTGTGGTTGTATTAACAATGTCTGAACCGTATACTTCCATTGACATATCGTGTGAGAGTGATACAACTTTACAAGGAAGGCCTTAAAACTGGTGTAATTAGCCAAATAATTGGCGTTAAACAACGGACTGTCCAGAACATTCTGAAAACTTTTCGTGAGTCGGGAGGGAAGGAAGTACCCAAGGCTAGGACTAGCACTGGGAGGCCCCCTTTTATTAATAAGAAGGGGTTAAGAGTTCTCGCCAGGAACATTGAGACCTCAATGTTCCTGGCGAGAACTCTTAACCCCTTCTTACTAATGATAGGGGGCCTCCCAGTGCTAGTCCTAGCCTTGGGTACTTCCTTCCCTCCCGACTCACGAAAAGTTTTCAGAATGTTCTGGACAGTCCGTTGTTTAACGCCAATTATTTGACTAATTACACCAGTTTTAAGGCCTTCCTTGTAAAGTTGTATCACTCTCACACGATATCTCAATGGAAGTATACGGTTCAGACATTGTTAATACAACCACACTCACTCAACCACACAAAATAATGTTAGCAACGGCTATGGCAGAGCATGAAAAAAGAATTTGACATCCAACTGTCACAACATCCAACAGGTTACTGAAGACCTCTTACACAGAGTTACACTTTCTGTGGGTGAGCCAGTAGCTCTAGTTAAGTTCCCAATTAGTCAATTTCACTCAGCCAAATTTTTTTTAGTTTCAATGGCTGATTTTCAATGGCATTGGATTAAGATTCGTGCACTGGGGATCATACCGCCAAACAGAATACTTTGTGGCTTAGAGATTGTGGAATTGAATATATCCACGACTAGCCAGGGAATTCCCCAGCCATTTCAATCATTAAGCAATCATAAAAAGAAAGTTACTGAATGTGGACACGTCTTGCAGCGCAAAGCTTGAAACGCGCCTAGGACGATCTGGATGAGTCCCTCCTGCAGCGGTTTTCAGATTCAATGCCCAGGACACTCCAGAAAGTCCGTAAACATTGTGGCATGCCTATCAAGTACTAGGGCAGGAGTTGGTGATTATTCATTCCAAATTTTATGATGGTTGCTTTAATAATTGATTTTTCCTGAATATTTTTAGTTTGTTGTACACTTTTTCTTCTTCCATCTTCCTTACCACGCAAAGTATTATGACTGCTACTGTTATATATATATATATATATATAATATATATATATATATATATAATATATATATATATATATATAATATATACATATATATATATATGTGTATATTAACATATACATATATATTCTGTTGTATCCATATAGGAAAATGATGGTTACGTCTCAGAAAATGCCCAACAGTTTCGTCCTCCATTGGAGGACGAAATTGTTGGGCATTTTCTGAGACATACATTTTCATTTTCCTATGTGGAATACAACTGAATTACCAAATCTTCTTGCCTAAGAAGATTACCAGTAACATATACACATATGTGATAGATGGTTAATCAATAGACCTATGAAGCTGAATTTCAGTTGCCAAATCTTCTTTTCGTCTTACTTTATTACTCACTGCCACTTACTAATGGGCATTTTATGTAACTTTGATTAAACACAATACTATGAACGCAATGTCATATATATATATATATATATATATATATATATATATATATATATATATATATATATATATAATATATATTATATATATACATAT